>NC_143483.1:332143-498214 GCF_027475165.1 Benincasa hispida
TGTCACACGGGGTTCATATTAGTTTTGCTAAATCCTTACTGGATGTTGTTTGTTTTACAATGGGTATTTGCTTAAAACCTCACGTAGGTTAATGTGTTTCTTTTCAGCAACTCGTTAGTATTTCCGTTTAGTGATTTTAATATGACCGAATACATATAGTTGAAAGAATCGTGTGAAACGTATTTCGCGGCAAACGACCTCAAATTTTTCATGGTTGAGGAGTGTCCTCAAGTCCCGACCCTTGATACATCGCAAGTGTTCGCAATGCATATGAGGTGTGGATGACAGCTAATTTATTGGCCCGACTTCGCATTTTTGCTAACATACCTGATGTTTTGGCCAAAAGGGTTGAGAACATGGTCATTGCATGCGAGATCATGGACTCATTGCAAGATATGTTTGAACGTCAGTTCTTACTTTTCGAGCATAAAGGGATAGATGACAAAACCAGTAGTGTCAGTTATTCTGACACTAATCCCACTACTCTCCAAAAGAGGAAGAAAGACAGTAAATCTGACTTATTAGTCTTGGAGACGTGTTTGGTAGAGAATGATGATTCTGCCTGGATCTTAGTTTCGGGTGCTACCAATCATGTCAATTCCTCTTACCAATGATTCAGTTCCTAGCAAACGTTACCACAGGGAGAGATGATACTACGAGTCAGTACTGGTGAGGTTATTTCAACTTTGTTGTAGGCAGGCTGAAGTTATTTGTTAACAAGAAACGTTATCTGTTATTGGATAATATTTTCGTAGTTCCTCATATTAAGAGGAACTTAATCTCTGTTTCTTGTCTCATTGTACAAGGGTATACCGTCTCCTTTTTTTTTTTAGAATAAATTGTTTATTTGAAGAATGAAACGGAGATTAGTTATGGTTCAATGGAAAGTAACTTATATGTACTAAGACCGTTAGTCATAAAAGCATTGTTTACCACTGAAATGTTCAATACGACAACAACAGCTAAAAGACCAAAGGTTTCTCCTAAAGAAAATGCCCATCTTTGGCATTTAACGTTAGGTCACATCAACCTCAATAGGATTGAGATGTTGGTGAAAAGTGGCTTCTAAAGAGTTTAGAAAAAAAAACTCCTTGCCGATATGTGAATCATGCCTCGAAGGCAAGATGACTAAAGACCTTTTACTGGAAAAGGTTATAGAGCCAAGGAAGCCTTGGAGCTTGTACATTCAGACCTCTGTGGTCTAATGAATGTTAGAGCTCGAGGTGGATATGCCTATTTCATCTCTTTCATAGATGATTATTCAAGGTTTGGATATCTTGACCTAATGCAATGTAAGTCTGAAGCCCTTGACAAGTTCAAGGAGTATAAGGCTGAAGTTGAAAACTTGTTAGGAAGAAGAAAAAAAACACTATGATCTGATCGTGGTGGAGAGTATATGGACCTCTAATTCCATAACTATATGATAGAACATGGGATGGCGTTCTAACTCTCGGCCCCTGGTACACCTCAGCAGAATGGTGTATCAGAAAGAAGAAACAGAACCTTGTTGGATAAGTTATGCTCATCTTCTAGACTCGTTTTGGGGTTTTGCAGTGGAGACTGCATGCTATATCCTGAAACACCTTTTGAGTTGTAGAGATGTCGTAAAGGTAATTTATGCCACTTCAGGATTTGAGGTTGTCCGGCACATGTGCTTGTGACTAATCCAAAGAAATGGGAACCGCGTTCGAAGGTTTGCCACTTTGTAGGCTCCCCCAAGGAAACGAGAGGTGGATACTTCTATGATTCGAGTGAAAACAAAGTATTTGTTTCAACAAATGCTATCTTCTTGGAAGAAGACTACATCTAGGATCATAGGCCACAGAGTAAGCTCATTTTGTGAGGGATTTCTAGTTAGATTGAGACTGCTGAGGGTTCAACAACAGTTGTTGAACAGGTCGACAAATCAACGAAAGTTATTGAGATCGAAACATCTAGTCAACCAGGTAAAGAGTTGAGACTTTCTCGACATAGTGGGAGGGTTATGAACCCATCGGATCGCTACATGGGATTGATTGAAGCCCAACACATAATTTCAAATGATGGGGTCGAGGTTGTCTTTTACGAAAGCAATGGAGAATGTTGGAAAAGATGAACGGGTTAAAGCCATGAACCAGGAAATGGAGCCTACGTACTTCAATAACGTCTGGGAGCTTGTTAATCCACCTGATGGGGTAAGATCTATTGGGTGTAAGTTGATCTATAAGAAAAAGAGAGGTGTAGATGGAAAGGTGCAAACCTTTAAGGCTCCACTCGTGGCAAAGGGTTATACCTAGGTTGAGGGAGTTGACTATGAGGAATCTTTCTCACCTGTTGTCATGGTTAAGTCTATCAAGATTTTCCTATCCATAGCCACATTTTATGATTATGAAATATGAAAAATGGACGTCAAGACTACCTTTCTTAATGGTAATCTTGAGAAGACCATCTATATGACACCTCAAGAAGTTGAGGAGATGAGACGGTTTCCCTAAGCTTCAATTGTAGGAAGCTTAATGTATGCAATGTTGTGTACCAGACTTGACATTTGCTATGCAGTAGGGATTTTCAGTCGGTATCAGTCCAATCTAGGATTTGACCACTGGACGGTGGTGAAGAAAATCCTCAAGTATCTTCATAGAACGAGGGACTACATGCTCGTGTATGGAGATAAGAATCTGATCCTTACAGGATACACGGACTATGACT
This sequence comes from Benincasa hispida, assembly GCF_027475165.1. Classification (NCBI taxonomy): domain Eukaryota; kingdom Viridiplantae; phylum Streptophyta; class Magnoliopsida; order Cucurbitales; family Cucurbitaceae; genus Benincasa; species Benincasa hispida. The sequence continues at coordinate 334,832 of NC_143483.1, forward strand.
TTTAGACCGATAGAGATTCTCTTAAATCGACATCGGGGTCAGTTTTCACTCTGAATGGAGGGGTTGTAGTGTGGCGAAGCATCAAGAAAGGATGCATCGTGGACTCCACTATGACAATCGAATACATAGTCGCTTGGGAAGCGGCTAAGGATGGATTTTGGCTAAGAAAATTCCTTTTAGATTTGGAAGTTGTTCCAAATATGAATTTTCCTATCACTCTTTATTGTGATAACAGCGAGGTCGTGGCAAATTCGAAGGAACCTCAGAGTCATCGTCGGGGTAAGCATATAGAACAAAAATACCACTTGATTAAGGAGATTGTGCATCGTGGTGATGTGATAGTCACGAAGATCGCATCGGAGAACAACGTTGCTTATCCAATTACAAAGACTCTCACGACTAAAGTGTGTGAGGGTCACCTGAAGAGTCTAGGTTTGCGAGACATGCGACATTGATGACATGCAGAAATGCATGTCATGTTAGGCTTTAAGTTTACGTCGATCAGCATCAAGAATCTCGGCTAACCCATTCTTATGCATTATTATGCGTTCATTTGTCTATTTTTGTAGCTAACGCAGGAAGTGAACGCAAATGCGGAAGCCGGGCTATCGCATAGACAACCGCAAGCGAAGAAACTCTCAATCACAGAGGCGAACACATACAATCAACACATGGGTGTTATGGTAATCAACCACATGCATCCATCACATAGGGGTTGCGATCGTCAAGCGATTGCAGTCATCGTGTAGAGTTGCGATAATCAAGTGAATGCGGTCACTACATGATTGCGGCTACACGATAACGTATAATAGAGGGATCAACGCAAGGTTGGTGGAATGAACGCATCAACGCATATCTCAAGAAAACCAAAAGATGATGTTGACATTTCAATTACCACACCGTTAGCAGCAGAGATTCAGAAAAGGACCAACGCGCCACTAATATCAAAATCAGAGTAGTCCATTAATGTTGTCGGCAATCAAACTCTATAAATAGAAGCCGCCGAGCATAACTTCAAATCATCTAAGGTTTTCGCCTGAGGCTCATCTTAAGGCGGATCCTTGCGATCCAGACAAATGCATTAGAAGAAAGCTTGAGAGTTCTTCATCTCCCTTATCCATTCCAAGTGACGACCGGAGCCTTCGCCAAAGTTAGATCTCAAGAGAGTCAGCTCCACCGCCCATTCATGGCACCACCAGCAGCCTTGACACACATCTGCAGGAAGCAAGACATTGCTTCCAGCTGGTCATTTCATTTTCTCCTCTTTTCTTATGTTGTATTGTATTACATTTTGAATTAAGAAATTAATACATTGTGTGTTCAATGCATTTATGTGTTTCCTTCAATTCTATCTCCATCTTTCTTTAGTTAGCATCCTTAACTTTCATTGCATCACTTAGTGAGATTGCTAGAGTATCACATACTTAGTCATGTGAATTAGAGATATGAAACATGTAGCAAACCACCGGGAGGTGTGCGTTACATCAGTGTGTGAGAAAACCTTATTTGCTTAGTATGAAGCTGTAGCAATGCCTGTCTATAGGTAGACGCAACGCTTGTCTATGAGTAAAGTCAGCAACAACTAACTATCCGGGAGGGTAAGTGGTTGGTCGCATTAAGCAATGTAAGCTGTTGTTCACTAGAGATAGGAATTATCTTATGTCAGCCTAGTTTATGTGGTTACCTTATCTTATGAGCGCATCATTCATCAGTTAGGCATACTTGGAAGAGTAGTCTAAAATCCAAATCTAAGTCTCGAGAGAATGGATTGGAATGCATAAGCAAGAATGGGGAACTTAGGAATAAGCTCTGTTTGCTATCACGCAACGTATGCACCCTACGGAGAGGATATTTCATGCGTGCAAGAAGTAGGATATGGCGGCGGTATGCGGTCATCTCGACCCTTTTGCATACACATCGCATACATCTTAGATTTAGGCTTTTAGTATGTGTAGCATGATCGCATGACTTACGTTGGCTGAGGTTGCCCTTGCGGTCACTCTTAAGGGTTGCAATGAAGACATCTTCACATTTTGTTTATTTTCCATCCATTTACTACGTGTCAACAGTTGTCGTGTCTCTGCGTTGTCTGTTAGTTAGAAGTATGAGTAGTTATAGCATAAAACCCCCTATCATTCTTTTATTCAACCGCCGCATACACATTACCGCATACATCTAGCTACAAGTCCCTGAGTTCGACCTTGAATCACCCGAGAAACTTGCGTTCGCGTTATACTTGGCGTGAGCGTAAGAAAACTTGTGATAGGAACGCATGGTCATCACATACATTTGTTAATTATTGTAAGTCTAATGCATGACCACTGACGCATGATAATCAACGCATACATTAAGAACATGCATCGCATATTGCGTCCCACATAATTTTAGTCATCAAGACTTTGACGGCTGATAACTAATTTATCGTCATCAAGTCTTTGATAACTAAGGTTTCATCATCAGACACCTTGTCTAGGGCAAGTGGGAGATGATACTGGGTATGCCCTAGTTTATTGTATATTGTACATGTTTTATAATGTATTGTACATTAGTCTCCCGAGACATTAGGACAAGTGGGAGATAGTTGGGATTGGTGTCCTAATTCTCTCAGAGTCTCGTTGTTTGTAATGATACACATTGTTTTATGAATAAAATAACTGTTATTTCATTCTGGCATTTACTCATATCCAATAAACAAAGCTCCATGGTTATCTTATGTAAACTTAAGCATGTCTAGGTGATATACAAGTGGATCATGCCTTAAGTGATAACCTAATTAGGTCTGTAATATAAGGATTAAGGTGGGATACCTGATCCTGGTGACACTACGGATACGACCCGCTTTATAAAGGTTTGCAAGTGTTGTAAACTACTACAGATGGTAGATCCTGACCATCCATGTGGAGACGTGCGAGCGGGGGTGTCCTATACAAAGAGTTTATATAAGACCAGACCACAAGATGACTAGACTTTGTATATAACGTCGTTGATACTAGAGGCTTACATCTCACCTAAATGACCATAGGTAACATGACCTCAATCTTGAGTGTTTTGGGAACTCCTGCCTTTGAGGGCGGTCTTTTGATTAGTATGGGTGAGAGTGGCTAGATTGCCAACTCAACATGCCTGCCTTTTTAGAGACTTATCTGATCTGGGAGCTGGGAACTCAGTTACACAAGATTGAATTCACTCCTTCCTGAAGCTGAGGTAAATAGATAGATTGCTCCCTTAAGGGCTGATTCTGGGGCTTGAACATAGTAGACACAAATTCCCTTTGGAAGAGAGGACTCAGTCATAGTAAGACTATAACTTATGTTCATTAGAGGAATCAGTGGTACTTAAGGAGTTAAATGTAACTATAAGGGCATAATGGTTATAAGCAGTTGTACTTACGAGCGATCTGTGAAGGGTTGTCGCGCTGTTGATTGGTTAAGATGGACACATAATATATCTGTAGTGAGAAGAGTTCAACTATCGGTCTTTAGTAGAGTGTCTGACAGTTAATCAATAGTGGATCTCGTGACTAAAGAGTTTAGTCAGTTATTCACGTATTGTTGAAGCTTCGAGCTACAGGTCCATAAGTCCCCTTGGTAGCTCAATGGATTCAAGTTGAGAATTAGTTCTTGGTATTGATTTGAAATGTTCAAATTGACAAGAGGTAATTTCTTATATATGATATGATCGGTGTGGTGTATGAGATACATCTAGTGGAGGATTAATGTAAATGAGATTTACATTAAGGAACATGGAATAGAAAAAGAGTTATGCTTAGATATGTTTCATGAGATGAAATATTAAAACTATAGGTTATAAATATAGTATGGTAAGTTAGTTATCATTTATATTTATAATAATATTAATTATTGGATAATTATCTTTTTTTCTCTAATAACCAATTGAATGGGAGGTTATTGGTGGTTTCATGGTAACCATGAGATAAATGGAAAAATGTTTTCCTAATTTTAGTAAGATTTTACGAGATTTCCAATCTCAGAATTTCTCATAGAAGTTGTCAAGTAAATTGGATTTACTAAGCAACAGCTTGGATGAGGTAAATGATCATGGAGTGTTAGTAGGCAACGGACACTCAACTAAGCGATGAGCTAAACGATCGCATAACTTTTCATAGACGATTGCTTAGCTTTTTCTAAACGATTGGGCATTGACCTATACGATAGGTTCTTTCCATCTCTCACTTACTCAATCGTTTACACGATAGTGTTTCCTCTTTCTTTCTGCCTCAAACCAAGTCCACATAGAGACCACCCTTTGGATTCTCATACCGAGAATACCAAGGTAGCCTTCTTGGTGGTATCATACTTAATTTGACATTGTTAAGGTTCTGTGGAGGCCGTTCGTGTTGTCGGGGTGTTCGTGACCTAGGCAATCGCTGAGTTCGAGTTTGCAGTGTTCGTGCAGTGTAGTGGTCGTGTTGGATGAGTGTTCGGTGTTGCTGTGATCGAGCGTTCGTGATCAAGGAGCTTGGTGATGAGTCTGCAAAAGTGTGTAGCGTTTGCCTTTAATCTTTTATATATATCATACTATAATGTCTGTAGTTAATGCATAACCGTATGTTTCTATTTGAGATTGTAATTGTAAAGTTCATATACAATTGTAATTTGGAATGATCTTTCCGCTACTCATGGAAATCCTTGTGTTCGATTTCCTTTAGGTACACCTCAGCAGAATGGTGTATCAGAAAGGAGAAATAGAACCCTGTTGGACATGGTTCAGTCTATGATGAGTTATGCTTTCCTACCTAACTCGTTTTGGGGTTATGCAGTACAAACTGCAACTTATATTTTGAACTATGTTCCATACAAGAATGTTACAAGAACATCTTTGGAATTATTGAATGGTTGTAAAAGTAGTTTATGTCATTTCAGGATCTAGGGTTGCCCAACACATGTGTTTAAGGCAAATCCTAAGAAACTGGAACCTCGTTCAAAATTGTGCCTATTTATAGGCTACCCTAAAAGAACGAGAGGTGATTACTTCTATGATCCTAAATAAAATAAAGTATTTATGTCGACAAATGCTACATTTTTAGAAGAAGACCACATAAGGGAGCATAAACCCTGCAGTAAAATTGTGTTTAATGAACTCTCCAAGGAAACTACTGAACCTAGAGTTGTTGAAGGACCCAACACCTCAACAAGAGTTGTTAAAGATGATTCATCTAGTAGGTCACATCCACCTCAAGTGTTAGGGGAACCTCGTCATAGTGGGAGGGTTGAAAACCCATCTATTCCTTATATGGGTTTAACAAAATCCTAGCAATGGTAGCTGACAGAGATGTTGAGGATCCATTGTCTTACCAGAAGGCAATGGAGGATGTTGACAAAGATAAATGGATCAAAGCAATGGATCTCAAAATGGAGTCTATGTATTTCAATTTTGTTTGAGATCTTGTAGATCAACCTGATGGGGTAAAACCTATATGTTGCAAATGGATCTACAAGAGAAAACGGGGTACTGATGGGAAGGTGCAAACCTTCAAGACCAGACTATTGGCAAAGGGTTATACCTAAGTTGAGGGAGTCGACTATGAAGAGACTTCTAAACTATTGAAATGTTAAAGTCTATCCAGATCTTTTTGTCCATTGCCTCATATTATGACTATGAGATTTGGCATATGGACATCAAGACTGCTTTCTGAATGGCAATCTTAAGAAGACCATTTATATGGAGCAGCATGAGGAATTCATAACCCAAGGTGAAGAGCAAAAGGTTTGCAAGCTTAATCAGTCCATTTATGGACTGAAGCAAACTTCTCGATCTTGGAATACAAGATTTGATAGTGCGATTAAATCTTATCAAATCTTATGGCTTTGATTAGAATGTTGATAAACCTTGTGTTTACAAGAGAATCTTCAATAGTTCAGTAGCTTTTCTAGTGTTGTATGTGGATGATATCCTGCTCATTGGGAATGATGTAATGCTACTAATTAAAATTAAGAATTGACTAGCAACCCAATTCCAAATGAAATATTTGGGAGAGGTGTAATTTGTTCTGGGCGTTCAAATCTTTAGAGAACGACAGAACAAAACGTTAATCCTGTCTCAGGAAATGTACATTGACAACATGCTTGTCAAGTTCTCGATGCAGAACTCCAAGAGGGGTTTACCCCCTTTTAGGAATGGAGTTATATTGTCTAAGGAACAGTGTGCTAAGACACCTCAAGAAGTTGAGGAAATGAAACAGATCCCCTATGCATAAACTATTGGTAGCCTGATGTATTCAATGTTCTATACTAGACCTGACATCTGTTATGCGATGGAGATAGTAGATATCAATCTAATCCAGGATTTGATTATTAGACTGTCGTTAAGAACATTCTCAAGTATCTACAGAGAACGGGGGAGTACATGCTTGTGTATGGTTCTAAGGATTTGATCCTTACAGGATACACGGACTCTAATTTCCAGATTGTTAAGGATTCTAGAAAATCCACATCACGATTAGTGTTCACTCTTAATGAAGAAGCAGTAGTCTAGAGGAGCACCAAATAGGAGTGCATTGCTGACTTCACTATGGAGGTTAAGTACGTAGCGGCTTGTGAAGCTACTAAGGAAGTTGTGTGGCTCAAAAAAATTCCAAACTGATCTAAAAGTGGTTCCAGACATGTCAAAGCCCATCACCATTTAGTGATAATAGGGGTGTTGTGGCTAATTCTCGAGAGTCCCGAAGTCACAAGCGTAGGAAGCACATAGAGTGGAAGTATCATCTCATTCGAGATATTGTGCATCGAGGGGACGTGATCGTCACGTAGATAGCTTTGGAGCACAACGTTGCTGAACCATTTACAAATGCCCTCACGGCTAAGGTGTTTAAAGGTCACTTGCAAAGTATGGGTCTATGGGGAAAGCCACATTTAGTCTAGGGCAAATGCAAAATTTTTATACTGGGTGCATGTTATGACCTAGTTTATTGTTTTGTGTACTTGTCTATTAGTATGACTTTTATATTGTACACCCCACTACTTTAGAAAAAATGGGAGATTGCTTAGGTTGATGCCCTAAATCTCGTAAGGACGTGTAGTTTATAATTTTAATGTACAAATAATTTATTTATTTAATAAAATATGAGGTGTCTTATTTGACATTTATTAGCATTAACCTACAAACCAATACACCAACATCCAAGGTTATCATCTGTAGCTTAAACATGTATATAGAGACATACATGTCGATCATGTTTAAGTGATAACCTAAATGGTCTGTAGTAGATAGATAAGGTTGGATACCTTATCCTGGTGACACTACGAATACGACTCGCTTTGTAGATGTTACAATTGTTGTAAAGTGCTACAAATGATCTGATCATGATCATTCATGTGGAGACATGTAAGTAGGGTTATTCTATACAAAGGAGTTTGTATAAAATTGGACCATGAAATGACTAGTCTCATTATATAACACAGATCATAATAGAAACTTACATTTCACCAGGATGACCATAGGTGACATAACTTGAATCCTGAGTGAGTTGTGAACTCCTACCTATGAAGGCAGTCCTTTGATTTATATGGGTGAGAGTGACTAAATCACCGACTCATTAAGCCTACCATTTTGGGGATTCGTTTGATTGAGGAGTTGAGAACACAACTACACAAGATGGAATTCGCTCATTCCCTAACATCGGGTTAAGTGGTTAAATTTCTCCCTAAAGGGCTGATTCTGGGGCTTGAACAATGTGGCACAACATCCTCTCTTGGTTGAAGAGAGGTTTGGTCATAGTTGGACAATGACTTATTATTCATTAGAGGGATCAGTGGTACTTAAGGGGTTAAATGTAACTACAGAGACAAAACGGTAATTTTGGCCTAGCTGTACTTAAGAGTAATTTGTTAAGGGTCATCGCATTGTTGACTGGTTATATCCAATAGACACAGAAATATATATGTACTACAAAGAGTGTAGCTATCGGTCCTTAGGGGAGTGTCCGACAGTTAATAAATGTTGAGTTATTTAAATTAAAGGAGTTTAATTAATTATTCACGTACCATTAAAGCTTCAAGCTACAGATTCATGAGGTCCCGTCTGTAGCTCAACAGAGAATATTCAGAACTAATTTTTGGATCAATTTGAATTGTTCAAATTAATTGAGGGAATTAATTATATGTGATATAATTAATATATATGATATAATTAATATAATGTATTCGATACATTGTAATATAAAGTTTATTTGAGAGGAATAAGTATTTGAATATGATTCAAATATTAATTATATAGATGAAATTCATATAACTAAATTTAGTATAAATGTGATTTATATTAAATACAATGTACATATGAGAGAAATAAAACTATAGGTTTTATTGTATCAAATACAATATAATTGTTGGATTTTATGTCCTAAAACTCGCAGTTTATAAAAGTTAAACATATTCTATTATCAATAAAAGATGTCATTTAACATTTCTTCAATAAAGGTATTGAATCTATTAATTACATTAATAGAGTCTAAATCCAATAAACAAAGATCCATGGCTATTACATGAATACTAGAACTTTATGTGGAGACATAAAGATGGATCAAGTTCGAGTAAATAACTAAAACGGTTTATAGTACATGATTAAGGTTGGGTATCTTATTCTGATAACACTATTGAATGCGGCCTACTCTGTAGCTGTTACAAGTTGTTGTAAAGATATTACAAACGAAGTGATCCAAATTCGTTCATGTATTGACATGAGGAGTGGGGGCATCCTATGCAATGAGTTTGCATAAGATCGGACCAAGAAATTAGTCACTCTTACTTTATAACATTGTTTACTATTTAAGACTGACTATTTCATTTAGATTACCTAAGTAACTCGATCTTAATCCTGAGCAAACTATGAACTCCTATTCATTCCGGATTATCCTTAAATTTTCATAGGTGAGGGTTGACTTAATAGCACCGGCTCAATAAACCTCCCATTTCAGGGGTAAGACTGGGTAGATAGCTGAGGACATAGAGTATAAGACGGAATTCTCGCGTACCCGATTTAGGGATAGGAGAAAGGTTGTTCTCTTAAATACTAAATCCAGGTCTTAAGTACTGAATTCAAATCCGGTTTAGTGATTGAATCATAAACCAATTGTATTGGAGGATCAGTTGGAACTGAAGGAAAAAGACATAATATCGAAGGTAAAACAGCACATTGACCCAATCGGTATTATGAACAACCTGTGATGGGTTGACTTACTAGTTACGGTTATATCGTGTGGACACAAATATATCTACAGTGAGGAGAGTGCAATTAATGAGCTATAGTGGTGCGACTCGATAGTTAACAGATACTGATTAATCTGATCTAAAGAGTTTAGCCAATTAATCTCAATCGTTGGACCTCATGATCTGTAGGTCCATTAGGTCCCCCTACTAGCTCGTAAAACATAAACACCTTGAATTATTAGATTGAGTGAATTTGGAACAATATCAATTTGAATTATTCAAATTGAATTTCAATTTGAAAATGTTCAAATTGAAATTAAGGTTTTTAAGTTTGAATTAGTTCAAAATCAAATTATGGTTTGCATAATTATTCGATATAATTAACGTTTAATTTGTTGAAATTAAACGAAATTGGAAAGTGTATAATATTTAAATTTTGATTTAAATATCAATTACATAAATATGATTAATGTTTAAAATTAGGTGTATGATTAATTTAATATTTGATATTATAATTAGTTAGTTAATTAAATATGTTTAATTAATTAAAAATCAAATTAATTTCCAATTTTAAAATTCAATTTGAGTAATTGAATTTTGAATTTTTGATTTTAATTAATTATGAATTAATCAAATAGATTTTAATTAATTTAGAATTAATTAAAATGGAAATTGAGGTTTTAAAAAATATGAAAAAAAAAATTGAATTTTTGTTTTCAAAGTGGAAACACCCCACTTCATTGAAGGAAAAGGTGTTTCCACATGAATCACACACAAATTCCACCATATAGTTCAAGCAGCTGCTGGCCAGATGTTGAAGTGTTTGCATAGTGGTGGTGGATAAAAACATTCTAATTTTGAAGGAATGATAGAAGATTGAGGGCTAAAAAAGGTTTTCTGGTTCATCTTCTTCTTTCTCTTAAAACCCACAAAAACCTTCACAAAATTCACTCAAATCTGAGTTCCACCATTCGAATTCAATGCTGAGAATAGTAAAGAAGATCTATTGGTGGTTCATTGTCAATTTGGAACTGATTTGGAGTGGAGAGTAGCTTGGAATTGGAAGATTTCATCAAATGTATGTTTATTTCAAACCCTCTTGTGAAAGCATGCTTTTAGAATTCAAATTAAATGTAATTAGAGTGTTTATTGATTCTGTTTGTTTCCGTTGCATGCTTGTGTATTCCATCAATAATAACTATAGATTATACGATATATATGATATATATGATATCACATATAGTTTAACATATATTATATGATAAGTTAGTTATCATATACATATATATTAAAATTGTTTTATATGTGTTAAAAAATATTTTTTGAATTTAATTTTGAGAGGTAGTTAACTCCCTCCCCTCTTCTCCCTCATTTGTTAGACGTGCTAATGGTTGGTGTGGGAGATCACTTGTTTTTTGTTTTCTTCTTCATAGACAAGGTGTGTTTGGATGATCGTGCTGTTCTTCCCCAAGTGAGATTTTTTCTCTCCAAAATTTCTTTTTCCCTCTCTACCAAAAACTAAGAATCCACACACTCCTTAGAGATTCTCTACCTATAGGAGAATACAGAAGGCTCCAAATTGGTGGTGTCATCTTTGGGTTTTCACTAACTATTCGTGATTATTCATGATAGTTTGAGAAAAGGAATCACGTGAAGGTTTTATTGCTTCAAGAGTAAGAGTCTTCTTGAAACCCTAATTTCCCTTTTTTTTTCAATTTTTGATATATTGTAAATTTCGTTTATGCATAATTTGTTTTTGTAAAAATTCATTTCTATAAAAAAAAAATTAAAAATTGAGATGATCCTTGCTCCGCAATAGGACCTTCTTAAGTTGTTTCACAATGCTTATCCTAAAATCATACTTGCACTGTCTCAATCATCCTTAGAGTGGGTAAGAAAAAGAAAAAATTCAACGCGATGGTTACTAAGTTATTCAGAGGTCGGTTTGTTCGCTGAACCTAGATGTTGGATCTCCAATCAACAATGTTAGGTTGCCTTCTTCCATTGACTTTTCAAAATTGAAGGCTTTAATCTCATTATCCTTGATGAACTTTCAACCAACTCTCTAGTTAGACATTTTACAAGCGGATCTACAATATTATCTTCTGACCCTACTTAGTCAATTGTGATAATTTCACTAGAAAATTGTTGCCTAAGTGTAATATGTCTTTGTCATACATGTCGAGACATATTTTTATTCACTAAAGAGATATAGGTTGTATTCACTTTAGGATTATTATACAAATATTTTGTAGTCAACTCAAACATATCCCAACCTCTTCTTAAATTATTATCCAATATTCTAAATGTGGATTATCGATTGAGAATAGTAATTTTTCCATAATATTCCCAGAATAGTATAAAACTTTCAAAAGGTTTCGACTTTTCCATAAGTCCCAAGGAATTTTCTATGTTTTTGTTTTATAAGATTCTACAAAAAACATAATTGACTTTCAAACGGTGAGACATATACACCAGATAAGTCTTATCATGATTTTGGAATCAATTCATTTTATAGAACATAGTTTTTTCAACAATAAATATCATTGTTATGGTACTTTCTGTATTACATATATTATTTTTCTCTAATGATTTCCATATTTTTTTCACAAAATCTATTATTATAAATATTATATAGTGTTTTATCTAGTCCGCTCAAACGTAGTTCATGCATGACTATTTTGCATATTTCCTTACTTGAAGTACATGCAAGCAGTTTTCAGTAATCGACTTCTCCTTCAGATATTACAACATCTTCTTTCACAAATCTTGCAAGATATTGAAAGTTGTGAGGCAAAATAGAATTTCTCCTTGCCATCATTTGAATTAACACTTAAATTTCTCATAAAATTTCTCTGTAATTTCAATTTGGTATTGTTGATGACATTTATGTGAAATCAATTGCCAGATAGTCGTGAAACAAAGTAAATTAACTTTACTAAACAAGTTCGCACAAAATAAAATTAATACACCAACAAATAAATTTGAGACATTATTTATTATGCTTGAAACGTACAACGACATGAGAACATTATACTTAATATCCATTATGCATCATAGTAAAAGCAGGTCGAATAATCTCATTAGATAAGATAAAATCAAATTGATATAAATTTGAAGGAAATCCAATTTAGAATAATGTTCTTCAATCGAATCAATAATCAACAAGATATTCACATCCCCCAATCAAAAAACACTTGAAATTCTAAACCCCGAGTTTACCACATTACATGAAATACAAATTCAAATTAAAAAATGATCTTGATGAATATAGAAAAAAGAAATCAATTTATATAGAACAACTACTTGATTCCATTAGTTTTATGTACTTGCATGCATGATAGGACAACCATGAATAGGCATAAGGAATCATCCGGATGAATATAAAAACAAATCTAAACTTCTCTTAAGATGGTTGTATGACTTATAATGTCACAAAAGAGTAGAAAATATAGAATCTCATATGTCAAAAAGAATTTGAGCCCAACGGCTTCATGTTATCTCCTTAAGACAATTTTACTCACAGTAATACCTGAGTTTCTTGAATAATTGTCTCCCATGATAGAACACATTACCTTTCTAATGGAAGTAGCACTTCGTCCACAAGATCTAATAAACTACACTTTGTGAAAATAAACCGAACTTGCACAATACCCAAGTTTGTAAAAAGGGAGAAGTTTTATGAGGAAAAAAATGTTTATGAAAACATTCATGAAATAAATTGAAGAAATGACATATTTATAGTCTAATTGTTGTCATTCAAATAGTGATGTCTTTTCTTTAGTTATTTATGAAGTGACGCAATCATTCATGAAGGAGCATAACTTACGGAATTGAAAAGATGCAACCCTACATGAAGAGTTACATACCATTTATTCCAACAATTTCTGTGGGGAATCCCTGTCCTGTTCTCCATGAGGAAATTCACAGAGACGGAGAATGGTATAGAGGGGTGCGGGTGGAGATGGGGATGATTTTTCTGTTCCCGTGCCATCCGTGAACATCTCTAGTTACAAATGACACTTTTTCATTGGTAGAAACGTGTTGCTATTGATCAAGAACTTTTATTTATTTATTTATTTTCATTTTGTCCATTCAATTTAATGTCAACTTGATAGGAAAATGAGAGAATACTTTAAGCAACATTATAGGAAGATACGTGGTCATGATTAGATTACTAAGATCCCCAACTTCTTTTTTCTTATAATTACTCCATTTTTAGTTAATTAATTCATTGCCCATCTTCCTATGTCAAAATTGCTAAAATATTTATAAATATAGTAAAATATCATAATTTCTAATCGTGATAGATTACTATCTTGATCAATCGTAACACAGATATTAATCTATCACATTCTATTGTTAATAGAAAGTAAAATTTTGTTATATTTATAAAGATTTTGATTCATTTTTCTATATTTTAAAAGAACCCTAAAATTAGTGTATAAATTAAATAAAATAGTCCATTCTTACATTTATCCAAAATAAATTAAAATCTTTTACCCAACCACACCAAAAAAAAAAAATCTTGAATAAGAAAGGATAGATTAAAATAGAAAATCATTTTGTGGGTTAAAATAATAAATATTAGCTTTTTGTCAGAAGGAAGATTCAAACCTTACATAGCGATAATAAATATTAATTAGCCCTTGTTATAAAAGGAAAAATAGTATATTACCTCATTCAATTTGAATTTAATTTTGACTATTTTGATTGATTTGGGACAATATTTCTAAAAAAAAAAATTCTAAAATAAGTTGTTTACTTCTCTCTTTTTAAAGTTTAAAAGGTTGATTTTGATTTTTTTTTTTTTTTTTACTCAAATAATGTGAGTGGAAATTAAATTTTTAGAAGGAATTATATATTATTTTGTTCAACATTTTACCAAATTGTAATGCAATTTTGATGGGGCAAAAAACAACCAAATTTAGGGGCTTTTTAAAAATAAAAATATTTAAAAATATTTTCATTTTATAGCAAAAATTCAAAAATTCAAAAAAAAAAATACTTTTAGAACTTTTATTATAAAGTGTAAATATTTTTGAGATTTTTCTATTGATAAGAATTTCCCCCAAATTTATGAAATTTCCACGGCATCTTTTTCTATTATTTTAATTTTAATACAATATGTGAGATGTGATATTTCAAATCTCTAACATCGAGATTGATACTACATACTTGTTATGACAATTGAGCTATGCTATTTTTGACCATTAGATTTTAGTGTATGAAAAAAATAAAATAATATATATGTATAGAGTTCAGAAAAATTACATAGTGTCAAATGACGAAAGATATAAAATTCGCTATAAATTCTCAAATGCACATATTTTTTAGTATAACAATTGTAGGGTGGGTGATCAAACCTCTCATCTACAATATGAAAGGTCATGTCAATTACTATTGACCTAAGCCCACTTTACCCTCAAATGCACATATTGTACTCAATAATACTATTTTAAAAATACGTTTATAATAATTAAAGACTTGGATGAAGAAATAATTCTAGGAACTCTATTCCTATTCAAATTTATCCATTCTTATGAGATATATATATATATATATAGTGAAAGAATTTTTTTTTGGACTATATTAACCATGATCATTTTTATAAATATTTAAGTTATCATTTACCACACATTCATTTAATTAGGTATGTCTCTAGGAAATATCTCTATCTCATTCTATTCATTTGATCATTTCAACCATTTTCTCTCTCAACCTATATGTTTTTTGTATATCTCTAAATTCCACATTTTTCTCTCCCAATTTTGCCACTCAATCATAAATTTTTCCTCTCACATATTATAACTTTTCATTTTCTTTCAATCTAACAAAATAAAGTCTTAATATTAAACAAATTTAATATAAAAGGTTTCTTACTTTATTTCAACAATATAAAACTAAGATTTGTCTTCATCTTAATTTATAATTTATTATGTATATGTCAAAAGTTTTAGAACTTTTAACACTACATATATTTTTTTTTTAAAAAAAAAAAAAAAAAAAAAAAAAAAAAAAAAAAAAAAATTGTTTGCAATACACTCTCATTTGTACTCATTTCTTATATCGTTTCTAAATTTATCTACTTATTTCTATATCAAGATTTATTTTTACATGAACGTGTATTTTTTTTTCCCTCTCATTGTCAGCGGTTAGTTTATATGATTAATCTCCACGTTATGTTGAAAATAAACTCATATTACTTTATAAATAATTTATATTAGTGCAAGTATAGAAAATCTAATATTTTATGATACAATAAAATGAAAATATTATTAACCAAACAAATAAAATTAAAAATGCAATTGACGTGTTAAAAACTAGTTTTTAAAATATAAAATATTCAATAAAAGAATAACCTTTATTGTTATTGTTAAAAATATTTATTGTTATCTTATGATATTATATTTAAGGATCACTTGCTAAAATGGTCGACTGGGCCTATTGATTGAATGTTGGCTCATGGTCCATTTAAATGTTTGGTTTGATAAGTGGAATATAGTTCCATTGATTATAGTATTATATTGTAGGATTAATAAGAAGTTTGAATGAAGTTAAATATAAATATATGTATTCTTTTTTGTGGGTTTTTTCAATTTGTTGGGAATGAAAGTTTTGGATGGAAGATAAAACTGAAAGTTGAGAAATTATGGAAATTAGAAAAAGTAACAAATTGACAAAACATCATCCTTCGTAAAAAATGACAGTGATATACGAAATCATATATTGACGTATGAAACTATAAAATTGCATGTAATCAAAACCATAAAACTAAAGAAAAAAAAACTTGATGAACTGAGAGCTAACGTATTAATTTCTAAAAGAAATAAAAAATTTCTCAGAACATTCTCAAAATTTCTAGATTTCTCGAGATTTTGTGAAAATGGGGAAAAACAAAATTCATCCCCTACCAAAATTTTGAGACGACCAGACGAAAATTTTCCATCATCAGTAAAACATATGCTTCAAATGATAAAATAAGAAAAATGAAAGTCTAATTAACAGTCTAAATTGATTTACTTTTAAACCTTAAGAATTTAAATGGATACAATTTATTAATTTAAAATTTTAATTATTAGAAGATATAAATGTCGAAAATCAGAGTTTTGAAATAAATTAAAACATTTTTTATATTATAAATATTATATAATAATAATAGATGTTTATTAATGTCATGTTTAGTGTCCAATGCCAGGTGTCATTTTCTCATTATCACATGTGTTGGCTATGTGTCATTCAACCACCTATGCATAGTATTCAAGTGTGTCACTTCCTACTTGCTAAAATTTCTTAGAAAAAGTGGAGATTTTTTAAGTAATTTCCTATTTTTATTATTTTATTTATTTATCAATATTCATATTCCCGTTGTGCCTCGTTTTTCTCCGCATTTAACTAAACTATGTTGGACCTTACTTCAACCATCTCTACATCACTTTCCTTGAACATGGTTTTTTTTCCATGAATGGATAATAAACAATATTGAATTTTATTAGAAAAAACAATATTGACATGAATCAACAAAAAAAAAAAAAAAGCAATGTTGAACATTTCTCTACTCTTAATTAAACCTGGTCAATTGGGCCTTAATTTAGATCAATTCTAACATCATATGACAAGTGTTGTTTCTAAACAAATCACTAATTATCACGTGGCACAGGTAAATAATTACCTATTTGAGACATTATTGTACGTGTCAATTAGTGATTGAACTGTAACTACTATATAACTCACACCAAGTTTGATTTTCTAAATCAACAAAACTTTAAAACTATATTCACCAAGTCTTTCTCAAGTTCTAAGCTCCTTACTTTTGTGTTTTCAAAATTCATTACAAAATAAATGGATAATTCCCAAAAGATGAGCTACCATGCTGGAGAAGCCAAGGGTCAAGCTCAGGTTCACTTAGTCATAGCTATTTAAATTTAACCACACCATCATTTTATCGATTACATATTAGATTATTATATTTTTAAATACTGTATGGTAATTGAATATAAGATGAATGTGATAACAGTTGTCTAATATAGTAATTTCATTCTCAATAGATTTCGTGTTATCTTATCCTTCCCTTGTTTATTCTTTTATTTAAAAGGTTCTATATTGCTTTTATTGGATATCGTTGGAGATGCCCCATATTGTTTGGTTGCTATTTTATGTGATTAAGGAGTGATAAGGATAACATGTTAGTTTGTGTCATTATGTAGGAGAAGGTGAGCAATATGATGGATAAGGCAAACGATGCAGCCCAGTCGACTAAGGAATCAATGCAAGAAGCAGGACAACAGATAAAGGCCAAAGCACAAGGAGCCGCTGAAGCTGTTAAGGATGCAGTTAACAAATGAAAATGTCTTCAATTTGTTCTCTTTTTTCCTTTTTTGGAATTTTTCAAGGCTTCTATTTTGTTTTTACTTAGACTTCTTCTTCTCTTTCTTTTTATTGAATAAAGACAATATTGTGTAAGAGCCTTGGAAAAAAAACGTCACATATGGCTCATGAGCCTTTTGTGTCAATGAGAATCATGCCTAGTTGACATGGGCCAAAACCTAGTTTGCTTTTTCTAGTCATTAAAAATTATGGTTATGGAATAAAACATATAAATAAAATTAAGAAAAATATCACATTACAATTTTTCTTAATTGGGGTTATTTTAGATGAAATTATAGTTTTTATGATAGGACCTATTTTAGAAATTTAAATTTTATTCCTCGTTCACATAATAGAGTTGCTCATTGTTTGGTTAGGTGGGTTTATAATTTTAATAGGGAAAGAGGTGAATGGTCTAATTTTATGCCTTTGTGGCTGAGACCAACCATTGAATTGATGCTCGTTTTGTTATAACCTACTAAAGGTGTTGCTTGATTTTAATTCAATTACCTTTTTCTTTTAAAAAAGAAAAAAGAAAAATATCCATTTGTATCTATGAAATTTATAATTTTTTATTAATATTAAGGAAAATTTCAATTTATACTCCTGAGTTTTGAGAATTGTATTGACTTTGACACTTAATTATTTTTCATTTAGATAAACGCTGTGTGAAACTTATAATTATATTTCATCAATTAAATCCCTACACTTCAATTTAGAATTTGAATTTAGATTTTTGAAAAAATTATGATTATGTTTAGTAACTATTTGGTTTCTAAATTTTAGTTTTGAAAATTAAGTCTATGATCATCCATACCACCTTTGTTGTCTATTTTCTATCAATGTTTTTAAAAATTAAGATAAGTTTTGAAAACTAATAAAAGTAAGTTTTTTATGTATAATTTGAATAAGATTTAAACTCTTCTAGGAAGACATTCAAAGAAAATAAATTTAATTTTCAAAATAAAAAACAAAAAAGAATGGGCTTATGTTTTTCAAAATTACATTAGGATAAAATGTTCATGCATGCATTTTTATGTCCACCTGCGTTGGTTCTAAATATTTTAATTTGTTTTTTTATCCTTTTTTTTTTCGGAAAATTTGAAACCTTTTTCAACTTACATATTACTAATTTCTTCCTTTTATTCTATTTATTTTAATATTTTAACATATTTTTCTATTGATATATTTTCTACTAAAGAACCAACGTGTTGGATCTCTATTGAATCACAATATATATCTTTTTTTATATCAAATGAGAAATTATTTAATAAATAACAAAATTGCTGAAATATTTATAAAGTATTTAAATCGGAATTTTTTTTTTTTAGATTCTATCGATGATTGACACTTATAAACAATGATAGAAAGACTTCTATCACATCTATCAATGTCTATCATTGAAAGAATATGAAATTTTGTTATATTTTGTAAAAATTTTATTTTATTTTACCATATTTGAAATTATCTTATATTAAATGTTAATCATTAACCATTATCATTGATGTCATTTTAATTCATTCCCCTTATTTTAATTAAATTTTACATGAAAGAAAAAGGAAACCAATGAAATGGAATTTGATTTGATCTCTAGAAAAGATGACATGGGAGATTTCACTACAATAAATTGGACCTTTCTCGACGCTGCAAACCTTCGGGATTAGTTGAAAACACTGACGACCAAACTTTTTCCGACGGTCAAATAATCATCGGCCGGATCGTGGTGAAAGCTTCATCGACATAACCTTCCCCAACGGTATAAAAGTCGTATCGTAGGGGAAAAAATTATCTCGATGGATGGAGAATGGGGCTTTTCTACTGACCCTAAACAAAACCATCGGGAGCAGTCAAACATCGATGGTCTTAATTTATAAATACCGTCGGGATGGAAAATTTTGCCCGACGGTGACCAATTAGTGTCATCATTAGGAGATATTCAATTATCCCGACGATGACTTTGCACCGTTGGGCAAAGTTTTTAACTTCCGACAGTCTTCAGAAATTAGAACCGTTTGGATAATCGACTTAGGCAGACGGTATGTTTTCATCATTGGGATCTAGTGGCTTTTCCGGACCACTTGGACCGTCGGGGGATGGTCTTTTAGTGTCGAGAAAAGATAAGAAATGCATAAAATTATGGTTTTTTCTAACCTCTTGTATCGTCGGGATTATATATTTAACCGTCGAAATTAACTTTTTTTTATTCTTTATTTAAATCTTTTTTTTTTTTTCAAATGCCATACCTGTTTGAATCTTACAAATATCATTCAAATTAAAATAAAAATTGCCAAAATCAAGTAAATGTCTACAATATTAAATAATATATAGAAAACATGTTTGAATCTCAAGAGTTACTAACACTATTTGTTTTAAGTTAAAACAATACATCCACAATTCCTTAATCTAAAATAACATTACATGATAGCAAACTACCTATCGGGAGATGCATCTACAACCTTAATCCACAATTCCTAAATCGAAAATAACATTAACATCTACAACCTAAATATGCTCGTTGGGAGATGTATCTTCAACATAAACCTCGAGATACCTACAAAATACAAATTTAAATAAGTTTAATGCTCAATATGTCATATACCAATCTCAAAACAAATATAGAATTTAAAACTCAACTCGGAATATTAATGAATTGAAACAAACCAACTCAAACTTGCATATTTGAATCTCAAACTCAATATAAAACTTAAAACCCTACTTAAATTTAATCATAATTTTACATTTACCCCTATACCAACTTTAAAACCAATATAAGAACATTAACAAATAAAACTCACTTTAACTTCAAACCTAATATAGAACTTAAAACCCAACTTAAACCCAACGAACTCATATCTACATATTTCAATCAACCTAATATAGAATATAAAACCCAACTTAAACCCAACCAACTCATAAAAATTGAAACAAACCAAGATATATCTACATTTACTTAAACTTATATATACATTTACTTACACAAACCAACACCCCTCCCTCCAGCTTAGTTTTCCTTAAATGAAATTTATTGAATCCCCACCTCCCCTCCCCACCCCAAAATTATTCTCAATCCCAATATACAAACCAACATAATTAAGAATTGAAACATACCAACACATATCTACATTTACTTAAACAAAACTTAAACTTAAACATACTTGTACTTAAAATCCAACTTAAACCCAACCACTCATAACAATTGAAACAAACCAACATATATCTACATTTACATAAACAAACCAACTTATCCCCCCTCCTCCCCAAAATTATTCTCAATCCCAATATACAAACCAACATAATTTAGCACAAAATGAAATTCAAACTCAACTTCAGAACACTAACTATACTTTACATAACTATACGTTTATGTTGTTACCATAACTGCAGGATAACAACATATACAATCTCTAGTTAGTTTACTATGAAAGTTGAAGAGCTCATTCGATTTATCTCTCACGAGTAGTAAGAGCATAGCTTTCATATCAGCCATCTTAGATTGTCTTCTTGCTTCTAGTTCGTCCAATCTTGCCAGTCTAGCCTTTAAGGATTCCATCTCTTGTTTTTTCTCCTCTATAACTTTTAATGAGAATGCACTGGACGATGAATTTTTTTACCTTTTGGTGTCTTACCAAGGTCCACTCCTGTGCCTAACACCTGCTCGCATATTTCTTCTTCCGATATTGATTCAAACCCTTCTTGGGTGGAGGCTGCTCTCAGCTCGACCATTTGACTGTACATCAATAATTAGGATAAATTATTGTATGACAATTATATATAAATAAAATTACATTGCAGAATAAAAACTTACATATGCATCATTAGCGGCCTGATTAACAAATGACTAGTCACTCTTATAGTGTATTTGCTTAAATAAGTTCACTAGGTCCATTGTTTGACCGTCAAGTCCTTTCTGTAAAATAATTCAGATAGAAGATATTAATAATACTTTCTTAGAAATGAAATATAGAAATACTTTTATTTTTACCGTAGATTCTCGTATGTGTATGAAATTCTTAGAACCACTGTATGAGGGTACTTTAAGGCTAACCGATTAATTTGATTAGTCTCTGCCACTTTTTAAGAAAATGAGAAATTAAGAGGAAATGAGTAATTGGAATGTAAGTAAACCAAAAGAAAAAAACACAAAAGTTCTTATTTTACATTCGGTGGATTCAAACTTGTTGCATAAAAAGTGTCAATCTTCTATATCGTCTTTAAGTCGATCAAGTGGGTGTGCTCCTGCCTCTTCAGGACTTGCATATTTTTTATAGTGTTTGTGTAGTTCCCCATATACTCTTTCAACGAACTTTTCATCTATTCATCAATGAAATTATTAACCAGTTGGCTGGACAAGTTTAACACAAAATGATTCTAAATTATGAAAGAAAAGAAAAACTAATTAGTATCTCTGCAGATGCAAACGCATATATATAATTTTAAAATATCAAATAACCATCCTACCAATAATCGACTTTTAACTAGCTCTCTAGTGGTACCTCTCTCCATGATTCATAATGAACAGAAAAAGATTCCCGAATGTTGATACCAATGGCATCGCTAAACCTTGTTTCATTGTTGCAAATTGGTTCTCCCATACAGAGTTGACCTTGATAGGAATTCTCCCAAATTGTTGCACATATTTATCCAAATCAACATTTCGAGAGTATCTGCGTCCAACCCTATTTGTCGTACAACTAGACCCTGAAGAAATTATACATTGTTAGTTTAATTAAACATTAGTTCATATATAAATTACTGATTATGGATCTAAAATAACCTGAATTATCTCTCACGAGAATGATGCGCCAATATGTTCGGACTCTAAATACTCCAAGACTGCCTCCTCATCAGTGTGACCTACCATTGTTTTTGTGCAAACAACAATATATATGTTAAACGACAATATGTAAGTTATGAAATGAAAAAGAAGATACATATTTGCATGGTTATTCTGTATCATTAAGATGTTTAACGAAACTCAAACTCCTATTAGAAGATGACTGTACTTCCTCTTCCTCGTCATTTATGAAGTCATCATCAACTCATTGAATTATTTGTTCTTCTACGACTATAGGATCAACATCAACTCTATATAAACTGATATCGCTCATTGATTCATCGATTGTATAAGTAATATTATTCACAACTTCTAATAATTCAGGTTGTTCATTCTCACGTTCTTCTGTTTCTATCATGTCCCACATATGCTTGTTTTGGACTACTTGCACCACTTTCCAATTATTACCATATTTGGGATCATTGATGTAAAACACTTGTTTGGCTTGACTAAAAAATACAAAAGGCTCGTTAACAAACCAATGACGAGCTGTATTAATTGATATATAACCCAAATCCATGTGTACTTTATTAGTCTTTTTAGGGTCTGTATCGAACCAAGTACACTTAAACATAATTACACATCTTCTTTTGGCATACTGGAAGTCAAATACTTCATTGACAACACCATAGAAATTATGGAGATCTCTTTCACCTTCACATTCTAAAGGCACTATGATCTCATTATTTTGTATACTCCGACAATTATCACACTTAATACTATGATAACTACTCCATTAACAATGCATCCACTAGATGAGCGCACTTCTGAACTTGGTCTCATCGTTAGTGAATATATATCATCATACATATCTTCATTTTCACACAATGAAAGAACTTGTTAATTTAGAATAACACAATAGATCTTAAAAACTAATGTCACCTGAATTAATTCAATTGAATTTTTACTTGTCTTTTAAACCCATACTTACATGAGACTTGAACCAATCAGGAGAGCCTCATTGGTGTATAAATCATCCTAACTTTAAGCTTCATGTCGAATTAGTCTCAAATATTGCCTATAAGTAAGAGACGTGTCTCAATTTTATTACTCACAATTTTTATCAAAATCATCAATTACAATAGAATGTTCAAAACATACTTTGGATAAGATTTTATTTTCATGCAATTGTTCAAGATGTACCAATGTGCACTGCATTTCTCTTCTCTCGATAATGTTCTTACTCTTGGTACTTCTAATGGTCGTGCATTTTGTCTGAACGTTGAAAATTCACCACATATCTCATCCTCTAGAAGTCTATCATCATTTATTTCATCTCTATTGAACTTCATCTCAATTCCAGTTATGTACAAACAACAAAATAGCAACGATTCATTCATTATATATGTTTGTACTATAGAACCCTCAAGACATGCTTTGTTTCTTACATATTGTTTCAATGTGCATAAGCTTCTTTCAATAGGGTGCATCCAACTATAACTAACTGGACCTGCTTGTTTCATAGGGCAAATGGACTGCTAGGTGCACCATTACATCGAAAAATGTCGATGGAAATATTTTTTCTAACTTACAAAGTATGATTATAATGTCTCTTTATAATCGATCCAAATTCCTATAGATATTGTTTTTGCACATACATCACAGAAAAATTTGCACAACTCAACGACAACAGTGGACACGTCTTTTTATAAGTATGCTCAAACACCAATTGAAAGAAGCCTTTGAAGCAGAACATGTGAGTCGTGAGTTTTTAGCCCCCATAGCTTTCCATCTTTCTCATTCACATATCTTGATATATTTGATATAAACCCACCAAGAAATTTGACTGATTTCATCCACTTATAGAATGCAACCTTGTCATTAGTAGTCAATGTATATGCAGCGTGTGACTTTACAACTTTATCTCCTACCTTTTGTAGGTGTAGTTCTTTTCGTATATTTAGATCTTCTAAATCAAAACAGCATTAGTTGTATCCTTATTCATTCCCTCAATATTTAACAATGTGCCTCCAAATTATCACAATATTCTTATCAATATGCATAACATCTAACTTATGTCTTAATAAAAGTTTCAACCAATATGGAAGTTGGAAAAATATACTTTTTTTATTCCAATTTAAAATTTGTTTCCATTTCTTATCATGTTTCTTTGGATGTTTGCTAAGCACGGGAAAGTTTAACAAGTTCACCTCTCGTATGATATCTTCTCCATCCATGAAAACTGGAGGAGGTCTACGTTTCACTTTTCCATCATATTGTTTGTTGTTGTGCCAACTGTGATTATTTGGAAGATAACATCGATGCTCCATAAAATATTGTTTTCCTTTTAGCCTCAATGATGATGTATCTTCTTTACAAATAGGGCATGCTTGGTAACCTTTGATACTCCATCCAGATAGGTCACCATACGCAGGAAGTCATTAATAGTCCACAATAAGCTCACACACAGTTGAAAGTATTCGCTACTAACACAATCATAAGTGTGCACATCATTCCATAACTCTTTTAATTCTTCAATCAATGACGTTAAGTAAATACCAATTTCTTTCCAAGAGATTTTAGAGGTATAAGAACGGAGACAATGAAATTTGTCTCGTCCATGCATTTCCAAGGTGGCAAATTATAAGGAATGAGGACCACTCGAATTACTCATATTCCCAAATCGATTGAAGTCATTTGAAGCGAGTCCTAAACGAACATTTCATGTGTCTGAAGCAAACTGAGGAAATTCATGATCAAAATGCTTCCACCCTTTAGCATCAGCTGGATGTCACAACACTCCATTAGTTTCAACACGTTTATCTTTATGCCACCTCATTTCAGGTGCAATATGTTTAGATACAAATAATCACTTCAATCTTGGTATTAAAGGAAAATGTCGTAAAATTTTATGTGAAATCTTTTTACTTTTTCCAAATTCAATTTTGTACCGAGATTCACTACATACTGGACACTGTTGCAAATTGAGAAATTCTTTCCAATATACGATGCAATCGTGTTGCAAGCATGAATAGACTCATAACCTAGTCCTAGGTCACGTAATTTTCTTTTAGCTTCATAAAATGAACTAGGTATAGATACTCCAATGGGAAATGCTTCTTTCAACAATTCAAGTAACAAATTAAACGACTTGTTTATCCAACCGTTAAAAACCTTAATATGCATCAACTTCACCAAGAACAACAATGAAGAGAAATTTGTACAACCAGGGTACAACTGGTTGCATGCTTTATTTATTAAGTCTTCAAATAAGCTTAAATTGTTATCTCTTTCTTGGGCATTAGTGTGCATTTCATCCTCGTTTTCTTCTTCATTTACATCGACAATTGGACACTGTAGATAATTTATAATATTCAAATTTTCATTTTCTTCATCTATATCATTCATCTCTGTCATACTTAATCCACCATCATGTGTCGATTGAGATGTATGACTCTCATATCCCTTAGACAAGTCGACTGGGTCTCCATGATATACCCATTAATAATACGATGGAGAAATTTCATTAATGAATAAATGTCGTTCAACTCCATTTATTGGCTCCCACCTTGCATTTAGCTAGAAGTTTAACTCATAACCTCCAAGTTCCAGGCAAGCACAACAACTGCTCGGCCAAATCATAAGAACTAAAAAGGAGTGCAACACAAGGACTTTCTACATTTTTTTTATTACAATGTAGCTCTACATTTTAATTGACGATCAGTCAAAGTCGGTTTTTCGACCAAACTATCACCAAACCGACCTCCACCACCAAAGAGTTGAAAATTAATAATTGTTTTTGGTTTCGACTTTTTTTTCAAATTAAAAGTATAATAAAATTTGCTTTATTTAGTATTCAAACTTTTTCTAAATTATTAATTTATTTCATTTTTTTATTTTTTTATAAAGAAAGTTTGAGATCGCAGACCTTCCCTTTCCTCCCTATGAATTTAGTTGGATTGCAATAGATTTTTTATATTTAATATCATGGGAGCTAGAAGTCAGAAAGCCCTAAAAATGTGAAACTTGAAAATGACAATTTTTTAAATTATTTTTTTTTCTTAAAAAAATAAAAGAATATGGAAGTCAGTTGTTCGAGTCCAATCAACTAGCTTAATAGGATGTTCAAAAAACCTGACGACCCAAACAATTGGACTAACCACCCAAACTATAAAGTTGGGTTGAGTCAGTTTTATTCTTGGATTGGATTGGTTTAAACTTTTTCAATTTTATTGGGTTGAATTGGGTTTAGGGTTTGCTAAAAACAGCTTGGGTTGACCCAACCCAACCTGATTTACATAACAATAATAAAATGAATATATATATATATATATATATATCAAGTTTGACTACTTTTTTTTTTTTTAATTTTTAATATTTTTTCTTTTAAAATTGTTATGATATTTATTTTTATTTAAAGTTTGTAATAAATATCATAGATATTTGACATTTAACATTTAAATTTCATGAGATTTTAATTATTGTGTTGTAGATAAATTTACGTATTTTAAATTAATTAGAAAAATAAGTTATAATCCGACAACCCAAATTTTAAGAGTTGGATTAGATTAGGTTCGAGACTTTATTTGGGTATTTTGTGTTGTCAACCCAACCAACTAGGATTTTTGGGTTGGTCCAAAAAACATCCTCAATCAAACCCAACCCATATACATCTCTATTGCTCAGTTTTTGGCTTACCATGTTCGCCCTTAATATGTATAGGGTAGAGTTTATTATCTTAAACTTTCTCAAACTTATGAAAATTGTTGATACTACCTACATTAAAATGGGACAGTAAATTTATTTACAGTATCAAATATGGATGATGCAAGTATGAACAATATATATGTTTGACACAATCTGAAATCATATCAATCAGATCAAAGTTTGATAGCCTAATGGCCCTTGTGATGGATCCACTTTTTTGTCATTTCTTCCCATTAGAGATGTCATCCATGGAAAAAGTCTTTCAAGTTCATTGCTTATTGTATTAGATCTCGGTTGCCTGCTGTTGATCCCAAATTTTGATCTTTCAATAGCTCCCACCAGGTCTTCCCTCCATATCGTTTCGCCACCTGCAAAATAGAGAAGAAAGAACTCGAATGATGCCCCTGATTGCTCAAAAAACTCAAAACAGTTTTTGTTTCCAAGTCAAAACTGGAAGTAATTAGTTTGTGTATAACTTCAACGACGACTGACCTCTACGAGCAGCAAGTAGCGCTGCTTCGTTAACGATATTTGCAAGATCAGCACCTACATAACCAGGTGTGAGTGCTGCTACTAGACTGCAGATTAAGTTGAGGTCTTCCTCGAGCGGAACATCTCTTAAATGTACTGCCAAGATTTTTCTCCTTCCTTCTTCATCGGGCTCGCCTACAAGAACTTTTCTTGAGAATCTACCTGGTCTACATAGGGCAGGATCCAATGCTTCGGGTCTGTTAGTTGCTGCTATAACAATCACTTTCATATCCGACTCAAATCCATCCATTTCGGTCAACAACTATGGTAATTAGAAAGTATGAAAGTTAGATCATGGAATTTTTAATTTAAAGAATTGAGTAAAGAGCGAGGTGATTCATATTCTAAATGGAGATTACCTGGTTTAATGTTTGGTCGCGTTCATCATTGAAACTTCTACCCCGTTTCCCTCCGACCGCATCAAGTTCATCGATGAATACGATTGATGGTGCACATTTTCTTGCCACATTAAAAAGGTCTCTAATACGTGCTGCCCCTCTTCCAACAAACATTTCAACAAATTCACTGGCAGACACACTGAAAAACGGAACCCCAGCTTCTCCTGCCACAGCTCGTGCAAGGAGCGTTTTCCCTGTTCCAGGAGGACCTACTAACAGGACACCTCTAGGAAGCTTTGCTCCTAGTTTTTGGTAGTTCATAGCTCCTTGAAGGCATGATACTACCTATGACCAAAAATTTAGTCAATAGAGAAAGAAAGCAACTGCTTCACTGCTTGACATATAAATATATATTGAAGAAAATATTTGTCTTTGATTCCCTTTCTACTTTAATCCCTAAAGTTTTACCTCGATTTCTACTTTAGTTCCTAAACTTTCTATTGTAAAGATACAGCCTCTCCTCAAAGATCTAAATGTCGACATTATCAGGTAGTCAGTAGGACTTATTAGCAACTTTCATGGTACAGGAAAACAAGTCAAAGTTCAAGAACATAAAAATTCTAAGATCTTATAACCTACAATTAATTAGAAGAAAATAGTTCAAAAAAAGAACAAATAACATCTAGTAAAATGCGAACAACATTTCAGAAAATCAATTTTCAATCCCCTACGTTGAAACCAAACGCGTAAAATGGCATGCTAAATTAGTAGATAAAGAAGAAAGATTGTCAGATGTATGAACAAAATTTTAAATACCTTACCTCCATTAGCTCCACTTTAGCACCATCGACACCTTCCACATCTTCAAATCCAACCATGGGGCTGTTCGGTTGGCGCTTTCTCGCAGTTGTATTCGACGCAGAAAGTTGACGATAGAGAAGCCACATGAGAGGAATTAAAGGAATCCATAGAGATATGATCGTTATCAATGTAGTTCTCATCGACATCAAAACTGATTGAGGTGCTGAACTATAAGTAGTTCCCTTTTCTCTCATCAAACCAAGCAGAAACTTTTCATCATGATCTACTTTCCTAGTCGAGAATTGCCACTCTGGAATCGCAACACGGCTTTTCCTTCTCGAAATTTTTGTCAATAAATTCATTCTTGGGGCTTGACCAGTTCTTGACTCATCATTCATTCCCTTATCACTTCCATTAGAACTGTCTACTGCTACAGCTAATGGTTTACTATCCAAACCTTGAATCGGCTCCATAAAACTTTGATTAAAATATATACGACGAGACCCCTCCTCGAGTAAAACGTTGGTGACAGTTCCATTCTGAAGACTTGTAATGAAATCTGAATATGGAACATTCTTGGAAGGTGGGACTGCTGTTATTTTCAGAAACAAATAGAAAAGCCCCAAAACAATAGAAACTGAAGCAGAAAGGGTCACTTTTCTAACATTCCTCCTAATAAATGTCCCTACATTATTCAGAGCTGACCTAACAGAAATAGTTTTCAATCTTCTAGATAACAATCTCAACCTTGGACGTAATCTTAAACTAAAATTTCTTCTCAAATTGTTGTTCCTTCTACTACCCAGATGAGGCATTTTATCATTCATCAAATACCCAAGTTTACAGTTACAAGAGAATCCACACCAAGGTTTACAGAACTTGCTAAACTCTAAAAAGGAAAATCGCCATTGCCCATTTACGATTATACGAAATCTAAAACTAGAGAGCAATTCGCATTGAGAATTTCTATAGGTAGAAGGAAAGGCCATTGAAGGAAGAGAAAGTGAATTAGCACAAGAGTTTTTATACCTCAATACAGAGTTGTTGGTGTCAATATGAGGTCCAAAGCGTCGAGAGTAGCCATTATTGGAAATAACAGAGAGACCCGCCATGAAAATAATCTCAACTGGATTAAGTAAAAGGGGAAGTGAATTAGCTGAAATGAAGAACAGAGGAGAAAGATGAGGGAGAAAGAAGAAAATGGTATCTCAGAAATGTTGAAAAAGACTGAGATTTCAGGGGTTTGGAAGCTTGAGATTGTGATGGCATGGAGAAAGTTGGTGAGATTTTAGGTTTAAGATTAAGAAGAAGATGAATTTGGGTTTCGGGTATGTGGCTCAGAATTGGGGGCAGTGACTTTACAGAGAGGGATGAAATTTTAATAACATAAACTAAAGAAATACAAAAATCTAGGAAGAAACGATATCTAAATTTTAAAATAAAATTATAAGCTTAAATTTAAAAAGCATAGGACAAAAAAAAAAAGAAAACAAATGAAAGCAATCCAACTAAATTGATAATATTATTGTAAAATTGTGGAGCAAAATGAGAAACTACAAAATACAAATATAGAAAATTTTAATATTTAAAATAAACCAATAATATTTATAATATAAATATGGAAATAGAAATGCGTAACACATGTTTTGATGGCTAAAAAATAAAAACATAAGATACCAAAGTGAGTTTAATTTAGCGTATTTGACGTAACCTTCCATTCTAGAGGTGAGAGGTTTGATCCTCAAGCCTACAATTGTTCTACTAAAAATATATAATAATAAGAACATAAGCATAATAATATGTAAACACATATTACTCCCCAATATCCATGAAGGTACCAAACATTTTTCTTAAATCTATAAATAAGTTCATTAACACCCTAATCATTCCGTGAGCTCCATGCTTCTTCTTACCTTAATTTTTCCAATAAAATTTAAAAGAAAAAAAAGTTATCTTACTAATACATATACTTTTATTTTATTTTAGGCTTGTTTCCCCAATTATAGATGGATTGTTACCTTAACATAAATATAATAATATGGAAAAACATATTATTCCACAATAACCATGAAAGTACCAAACATTTTCTTAAATCTATAAATAAGTTCATCAACATTCTAATCATTATGTGAGCTCCATACTTCTTCTTATCTTATTTTTCCAATAATATTTAAAAGAAAAAAAAAGTTGTCTTTCTAATCCATATACTTTTATTTTATTTTAGGGTTGTTTCCCCAATTATAGATGGATTGTTACCTTATTAAGCGGTATGGTTGGCTTTAAATGTGAGGTTTTACCCTTCTTCAAAATTATAACATCCTCATACCTCTCTCCATAAGATGTGTTCAATGGAGAAGCCAGAAAATAAGAAGAGGGTTATTATAAACATAAATGAAGGGCTTCCAACAAATATTGTTAAAGCAATCATCTCCATTGGAGACCCTAATTAAAGACCAAACAAAATAATCATCTCGTTAAGATAATATGTAACATAGCACCAATTACATTTGTAAGACTTGGAATGATGTAATTTTAGATCACTCTTTTTCTTCCAAACGCTCTCATTCTATGTATGTCTGATAAAGTCCACAATTACATTTGTTATAGATCAACTAATATATGTAATCCCATGATACATTGTATCGATATCGATCATTCAATGAGATTTGTTGCCTCAATTGGGTTTGACGGTAATTGATCGAATGTCACAATTGTAATATAAATTCCTGTGATGTTTTGTTGTATATTTGTAAATATACTCTTGACACTCTATGACTAGGCATATTAAATCTAATGACTAATGAGTTTATGGAAATTACTCAATCTCAAATAGAAGATGATATTCACGGCTATGGGTTGGTTTTAGCCCTAGGACAAAGCAATACAAATTGTTCACAGTTAATATTCACGTTTCTTCTCCAGCTTGTATATGTTTTAACGCATGCCAAGGTATATTGTAAATTCATTACAAAAGTAAATTTCTATGATGAAGCATGCGTCCCTGGAGAAAGGCTATGATAGAATGATTCTTGATGTAAATGTTTTACTATTAAAGCTTGATTTGATGCTAGAAAAGAACCCGATACTGAAGGACACAGAGAAGATATCTAGGTAATAGTACCTAAGGTGTTGATGGTACTTAGAAAACTCTACGTGCACGTAGGTAGTTCTGAATGAGAGGCCGAAGTATGGGTCTCTTGGCCAAATACAGACGTTGGGTGCTAGAGCGATGTATGCTCGTTCCCAACTAAGGTTTAATGATGTTTAAGAATGTTTATTAATGTTTATGTTTAAAGGAAGTTGCTTGAGATGTTTCTCCATATATTTACATGTTTATAATAATATAAAGCATGATGTAATATGATTTTATAGTCACTCACTGGACTATTAGCTCACAGATTTTCTATGTTCTCCTTTTCCAGGTAGCGGTCAGATTCCTCAAGGTTGATCCTACTGCTGTTTGCCACTGAAAGACCCGGGTAGTTAAGAAGACCTTAGGTTGATGGTCTATATTTATGTACACATATTTTGAGGGGGAATCAAGGCTTTGTTAGTGAATGGGTTCAACTGTAAATATTTTACTTGTAGATATTATGTCATGACTATTTGCATGTGATCATATAATGTATATGAAGTCTTTTGAAGGCGAGCTGTTTGTATGCATTAATAATAGTTATCAGGTTGGCATTCAGGTGAGAGGGTTAGGGTGGTAAGTGCTGGCAACTGGGCTAGTAACTGCTACCATC
Source organism: Benincasa hispida (assembly GCF_027475165.1). NCBI lineage: Eukaryota > Viridiplantae > Streptophyta > Magnoliopsida > Cucurbitales > Cucurbitaceae > Benincasa > Benincasa hispida. The sequence goes on from NC_143483.1 coordinate 367,260, forward strand.
ACATCTTCTTCCAAGTTATGAGGGTAATCTAGGAGGGGGTGTGACACTTTTAATAAACAATTTCTTTTTTTAAGTTTTTCTTTTTTAGATTTAATTTGTTTAGAATTAGTTTTGATTTTTTAGAGTAAAAATCTATAAGCTTTTAGTCTTAGTTTTGATTGTAAAAAATAAAAAAATTATGGCACAGCGTTGCAACGCTGGGTAACCAGCGTCGCGACGCTGCGAGGCAGAATAGTGTTTTAAACGTAGATTCTGTCATTTTTAAGAAGCATTCCTCTTCTTCCTCTCTTTTTCTCTCAATTTTTCTTCCCACCTCTCACCGATTCTTCATCTTCACTTCAAATCCAAGTTATTTTTCTTCCAAATTCTTTAATTCCTTAACTTTTCATAATTTCTACCTTGAATTTTTTTTTGGTTTTCACCAAAACTCCATTCTAGGGCTTTCTTTCCTCTTCCTCTCAAGTAAGGGATTCAACACCTAAGGTAATGCATTTTCCTCTTTCTTTTAACTCTTTTATGATTATCTTGAATGTGATTTGAGTTGTTCTTGAATTTAAGTTTTGTTGGTGAGAAATCTAAATTTTTTGCTTGAATAATGTCTTATTTGCTTAAAAGAATGCTTTTTCTTTTGAATTTGTGAGTGTTGGATAGTTAGCAATAATATGTTTGAGAATTTTTCTGCTTGCATATTTATAATTTGATTAGAGGTGTGAAATAATTTTGTTTGAAAGTCTTTTAGAAGAGGGAATTAGGATTTTCTTAGGTTTCAGCCTCTATTCTGTGATTTTTCTTAGAAAACTTTTCCATAGGTCCTAAGCCTAAGAAAGGAAAAAATTTTGCCAGTTCAAGTGGTAGGAATTCTCCTCCACGTCTCGAGTCTAATATTCCTAGGTTTGTTTCTGAGGGAGCCGAGAGTAGATACCATCAAGTGATAGCTCTTAGGAACCTAGCGCCAAAGTGAGCTTTAACTTTAGAACCAAATTTCTATCCCCAAATCAGTTCCAAAATACGGAAGAGAGGATAGAAAGCCTTAGCAACTAACCCTGGTGATGCTATAGTTCCTTTGGTTAGAGAATTCTACACCAATATAGACCTAGATAGAAATGTATCTTTAGTAAAAGGTGTTAGAGTCTCTTTCTTTTCCTCTAGAATAAATGAAACCTTTGGCCTAGCTCAGTTTGACGATAAGTATAGTTGATTTCTATCTCAACCACTGGACGAACAGAAGATTATAGAAGCCCTATGTGGGCAAGGTGCTCAATGGACACGTTCAGGTGGAGTTACAGTAAGGTTTAGATCTATGAACATGTATGTAGTAGGTCAAATCTAGCATGCTTTTGTATGTTTAGATTGATGTCAGTCCTTAGATTGATCGATGTGACCCGAGATAGGTCCAAACTTCTTTATTGTCTCATTCAGGGTATGTTCATTAACATTGGGAGAGTAATACATGCTTCTACAAGATGATGTGGACATTGTTCTACAACGGGTAGCCTTGGACACCCTAGCTTAATAACCTTGTTGGTCAAAGGTCCAGGGTAGAAATACTTAGGAATGAGAAGCGTATGGGACGTAAAGCTCCAATTTCTAAGATTACCATCTCAACCTTCCAAGGCCGTGGAGTTGAAGAACTCAATAAACAATAAGAAGAAGAGCTAGGTGAGGAAGATGAGCATTTAGGAGAAGAACCATTTAGGGTAGAACTTCCCAATCATCCTCATGAACAACCCACTAGTGGTGAAACCTTAGGTGAGCAAGCACTTAGAACTGTCACTGAAGCCTTAAGGGTGAGTCGTGAAACCGCTCGCCATGTTAGGCGTACGCAAAGAACGGTCAATTTCATTTGCGAAAGAAACCGTCTTTACTATGCTAGCATAGGTTTTCAGTACGATCTTCAGTGAGAGCCTAACTCACCAGACTCAGACTGACTTGGCATCACACATATTTTCCCGATATCTTCTTCCATTTTTGCCATATCTTTTAGCTTTCGTTTTTCGTTTTACTTTTTATTTGCTTTCTAGGTTTAGAATGTTTAGACTAACTTTCTTTGTTTTCTTGTAGCTTTTATTTTCCTTTCTTTTTCTTTTTCTTTTCTTTTTTGTAGGAATAAATGAGAATGAAAGAAAAACAAAAACAAAGAAGCAGGAAAAATGTCTACCACCACCCATTGCGCGAAACTAGGGGAGTTCTTCTGTTCCCTTTTCATTTTGTCTTTATGCTTAATTCTTAGTTTTAAACATTGAGGACAATTTTTAGTTTTTAAATTGGGGGTGGGGGACATTGCATGTTCTTGACATTTATTGGAAGTTTTGTGGTAACCATGAGATAAAAGAAAAATTGTTTTCCAAAATTAGTGGTTGATTCATTCGGGAAAATCTCACAAAAAAGGCTATCAAGTAAAAAGTATTTTCACTAAATGATAGCGTTGAGAGCAAACACAATTGAGCTAAAAGTTGACTATACGATTTTTACTCGTTGATCGTTGCTACACGAACGAGTAGCAAAGCCTATACGATAGGCTTCCGTCTTCTAAACGATCGAGTACATCGTCTATACGATAGACAGTTCTCATATCTTCCACTTACTTGATCGTCTACTCGATCGTATACCTCCTATCTTCCTCAATCCAAGATCATACAGAGCCCACAACTCCTGAATTTTCACACCGAGAATATCAAGGTAACACTTATGGTGGTGTTCCTGTTCAGTTCGTGGATCGAATTGGACTCGATCGGGGTCGAGGCTCATTCAGACGTTCGTGGAGGTCGTGTTCTGTTCGTAGCATTCTAGTGTTGCTTTGGATGCATTGAAAATCGATCGAGGGATACTTGAAGAATAGTTCTTCAAAGGTATGCATACTCTATCCCTTGTATTTTCTTATAGCACGCGGTGATTTCTAATTATGCACAATCTGTTTGTTTCCGGTTAGACTATGATTGTTATGTTCATTCTGAATAGGATTTGGAATGATTCACTTCCACTGCTCATAGAGATCTCTATTTAAATTTCCTTCAAAACCATTTGTAACACTTTACAACATTTGTAACATCTATAAAGCGAGTCGTATCCATAGTATCATTAGGATAAGATTTCTCTCCTTTATCCATATGCTACAGACCATTTAGATTACAACTTAAGGCATGATTCACTTATATGTCTCCACATACATTCTTAAGTTACAATGATAACCAGGGATCTTAGTTTATTGCTTTGTGGTTAATGTAACTATTCTCATATTTTATAGACATGTCAGTGAAGAAAATATCTCACAGTGTTACATCACAAGCGTTTGTTCATACAGATGTTTACAAACTACAAGACCCTATGAGATTTAGGGCATCAACACCAACAGTATAGACTGTTGTATATATTTTGAACATGATTCCCTCAAAAAGTATTTTTGAAACACTGTATGAGTTATAGAGAGGACGTAAAGGTAGTTTATGTCACTTGAGAATCTAGGGATGTCCGACACACGTGTTGGTGCAAAACCCTAAGAAGTTGGAATGATGTTCAAATTATGCCTATTTGTAGGATACCCTAAAGAAACAAAAGGTAGACTATTTTATGGTCCTCAAGAAGATAAAGTATTTGTATTGACAAATGCTACATTCTTAGAATAAAATCATATTAGGGGTCATCAACCTCACAGTAAATTAGTATTGAGTTAAATGACCAGAGAAACTATATATAGATCGACAAAAGTTGTTGATCAAATTGGTCCATCTACAACAATTGTTGCCCCATCACATCCTTCTCAAGAGTTGAGAATGCCTCGACATAGTGAGAGGGTTGTTCATCAGCCTGACCACTACATGGGTTTAATAGAAACTCATCCATACAGACCTTTGTGGTCTGATGAATGTGAAAGCTCAAGGTGGATATTTATATTTCGTCAATTTTGTTGATGATTATTCGAGATATGACTGTATTTACTTAATGAGTCACAAGTCTTATACTCTTGAAAAGTTCAAAGAATTTAAGACAGAAATTGAAAACTTATTAGATAAAAGGATTAAAACACTTCAATCATCGAGGTGGTGAGTATATGGATTTACAATTTCACAACTATCTAGTAGACCATGGAATTCAATCCCAACCCACAACACCTAGAACACCACAACAAAATATGTATAGTGAAGTGTTGACTTACTGATTGTGGTTAAATCAAGTGGATAGAAATATATCTACAATGACGGAAGTGCAACTACTGGGCTTTAGTGGAGTGACCCAGTAGTGTTGGGTTGTATGTCTTAAAACTCGTAATTTGTAATATTAAACATATTCTATTTGCAATAAAGATGTTATTGAGGTTTATTTAGTAAAACTGTTATTGAATATGTAAACTGCATTTGTAAAACCTATATCTAATAAATTAAGACCCATGGCCTTTACATGAGTATTTAGACTTTATGTGGAGACATAAAGATGGATCAAGTTCAAGTAAGTAGCCAAAACGGTCTGTGGTATATGAATAAGGTTGGGTACCTTATTCGAGTAACACTATCGGATATGGCCCACTTTGTATTTTGTATAGACGATGTAATCCTGAATCATTCATGTGGAGACATGCGAATGTTGGCATCCTATTCAAAGAGTTTGTATAAGACCATGACCAAGAAAAAAGTCACTCTTACTTTACAAACGTTGTTTACTATTTAAGACTGGTTATTTCAAATCGATCACTTATGTAACTCAACCTTAATCCTGAGCTAACTATGAACTCTTGTTTATTCAGGATTATCCATATATTTTCATAGGTGAGGGTTGGCTCAACAGCACGGGCTTAATAAGCCTCCCATTTTAGGGGTAAGATCGAGTAGATAGTTGGGGACATAAGGTGCAAGACGGAATTCACTCCTACCTACCTTAGGGATAGTAGAGATATTGTTCTCTTAAGTACTGATTCTAGGTCTTGAACAAGGGGCCCTATCCTCTTATTGGCTCAAGAAGGACTTGGTTTAGTGATTGGATCACAAACAAATTTCTCATTATAAGATTAGTAGAAATTAAGAAGCAAGATGTAATCTCGAGGGTAAAACAACATTTGACCAAGTTGTTATTACAAACAACCTGTGAAGGGTCAACTTATTGATTATGGTTAAATAAAGTGGACAGAGATATATCTATAGTGAGGAGAGTGAAAATAGACATGGTTCGTTCGATGATGATTTATGCTCAGTTATCTAGTTTTTATTGGGGATATGCAGTATAAACCGTAGTGTATATTTCGAATATGGTTCTCTCGAAAAGTATTTCAGAAACACCTTATGAGTTATGGAGAGGATGTAAAGGTATTTTATGTCACTTCAGGATTTGGAGATTCCCAGTACATATGTTGGTATAAAACCCAAAGAAATTGGAACAATGTTAAAAAACATGCCTATTTGTAGACTATCCTAAAGAGACAAAATGTGGTTATTTTTATGATCCTCAGGGAGACAAAGTATTTGTATCGACAAATGCAACATTCTGTTGTGTTTTATGTCCTAAAACCCGTAGTTTGTAAAAGATAAACATATTCTATAGTCGATAAACTTATTATTGATTCTATAAATTGCATACGTAAAAGTCTAAATCCAATAAATTAAGATCCATAACTATTATATGAATACTTGTACATTATGTAGAGACATAGAGATGGATCAAGTTCGAGTAAAAAGCCAAAACGGTCTATAGTACATGATTAATGTTGGGTACCTTATTCTAGTAACACTATTGGATACGGCCTACTCTATAGGTGTTACAAGTTGTTGTAAAGATACAACAAACGAAGTGATCCAAATTCGTTCATGTATTGACATGAGAAGTGGGGGTGTTCTATGTAATAAGTTTGCATAAGATCGGACCAAGAAATAACTCACTCTTACTTTATAATCCTGTTTACTGTATAAGACTGACTATTTCATTTAGATGACATAGGTAACTTGATCAATCCCGAGCTAACTATGAACTTCTGTTTATTTGGGACTATCCTTAGATTTGCATAGGTGAGGGTTGGCTTAACAATTTCGGCTCAATAAGCCTCCCATTTTAGGGATAAGATCGAGTAAATAGCTGGGGACATATGGTGCAAGACGGAATTCATGCCTACTCGATTTAGGGATAGGAGAAAAGTTTTTTCTTAAGTACTGAATCTAGGTCTTGAACGAAGGGACTCACCATCTCACTAGGCTGAAAGGGATCTAGTTTAGTGACTGGATCACAAACCAATTGTTCATTAGAGGATTAGTAGGAACTTAAGGAATAAGACGTTATTATGGACAACCTGTGAAGGGTCGACCTATTAATTATGGTTAAATCATGTGGACATAATATATCTACAGTGAGGGGAGTGCAACTATGGTCTTTAGTGGATTGACCCATTAGTCAACGAATGGGGATTAATTCGATGTAAAGATTTTTAGCCAATTAATCTCAAATCGTTAGAGCTCATGATCTGTAGGTCCACGAGGATCCCCTACTAGCTCGTAAATGGATTAGCTTTAGAGTAGCGTGATAAGTTAATTTGAAACGTTCAAATTAGAATTAAACAGAATTGGAGAATTAATTAATATTTAAATATTAAATTCATGATAGGGATTCATGAAGGTAGAATTGTGTAAAATTAATTTAATATTTGATATTAAATTAATTAGAATTAATTAAATTGTTTAATTAATTATTTGTTATTAATTTTATTAGAAAATTAATTTATAAAATTAATTTGTCAAAATTAATAAAGTGTTCAACTTTCAAATTAAAATTGATTTTTCAATTTGATATTAAAAAAGTTTGGAAAACACAAATTTGAGAAAAGATGGTTTTCTCCACTACACCTAACCAACTAGCTCACTCAATTTCTCACTTGCTCTTGCTTCAATTCACCAAGCATGAGCTACATCTGATGCAGGCTTCTTCTTTGCATGAATGTCCTGCAATAAATAGAGAAGATGGAAGTGGAAATTGGGCATGTAAACTATTAGAACTTGCTGAAGTTTTGTTGAAAATTTGTAAGGTTGAAAAAGTGTTTTTCAAGTTGCACCAGTGGTGTTCTTCTCCAAATTCCCTTCATTCAAACTTATTTTGAGTCTCATAACTCAATCTAAAGCTCCAAGAGAATAGTAAGGAAGATCTTAAGGTGGTTCACAAGAAGAATTGGAGAAGATTTGTAGCTGAATTCGAGTTCCAAAAAGTTCTACAAAGGTATGATTTGAAACCCTCTTATTATTGTATGAGCATGCTTTATTTATAGCCAAAATTAATAAATTAGAATACTTATTGATCCTTGTTGCTTCTGCTGCATGTTGATATACTCCTTCACGTTCCTAGAGGAGGAGGACATAAAAAATCATAAACCTTGTAGTAAGCTAGTATTAAGTGAAATGTCTAGAGAAACTACAAAAAGCAATAGTTGTTGATCAAGTTAGTCTTTCAACAAGAGTTGTTGATAAAATTGCTACTTCACATACTTCTTAAGAGTTAAGAGTGCCTCGATGTAGTGGGAGGGTTGTTCAATAACCTGACCATTATATGGGTTTAACAAAAACTCAGGTCTTCATACTAGATGATGGCTTAGATGATTCATTGATTTGTAAACAGAAAATGGAAGATGTGGATAAAGACCAATGGATAAAATCCATGGACCTCAAAATGGAGTTTATGTACTTCAATTAAGTCTGGGAACTTGTAGATCAACAAAAAGGGGTAAAATCTATTGGTTACGAATGGATCCACAGGAGAAAATGAGACCAAAATAGTAAGGTATAGACCTAAAAATTTAGACTCGTAGCAAAAGGGTTTACTCAAAGAGAAGGGGTGAACTACGAAGAAACCTTTTATCCGGTTACCATGATCAAGCCTATTAGAATTTTCTTGTCTAACGCTGCATTTTATGATTATGAAATCTGGCAAATGGATGTCAAGACAACTTTTCTAAATAACTATCTTGAAGAGTGTATCTATATGTCTTAACCAGAGAGGTTTATTGAATAGGGTCAAGAGCAAAAGGTTTGAAGATCCATTTATGGGTTAAAACAAGCGTCTTGATCCTGAAATATGAGATTTGACACTACGATCAAATCTTATGGCTTTGAACATAATGTTAATGAACCTTATGTTTACAAGAAGATTGCCAACAAGATTATAGCTTTTTTGATTCTATATGTTGATGATATTCTACTCATTAGAAATGAAGTAGAATTTCTAGCTGATGTTAAGAGATGGCTAGCTACGCACTTCCAAATGAAGGATTTGGGAGAAACGCAATATGTTCTTGGGATCCAAATTGTTCGAAACTGCAAAAATAGAACACTAACATTATCTCAGGCATCTTATATAGAAAAAATGTTGTCTAGATATAAAATGTAAAATTCCAAGAGAGGTATGTTACCTTTCAGGCATGGAATTCATTTATCTAAGGAACAATGTCCTAAGGCACCTCAAGAGGTTGAGGTTATGAAAAAAATTCCTTATGCATCAACCGTTGAGAGTTTAATGTATGCCATATTGTGTACACGTCCCAACATATGTTATGCAGTTGGAATTGTCAGCAGATATCAGTCCAATCCTAGATATCATCATTGGACTGCCGTTAAAAACATCCTCAAGTATCTTTAGAGAATGAGGGATTATATGCTCGTGTATATTACTAAGGATCTGATTCGTACATGATACATTGATTTTGATTGTCAGACTGATGTGGATTCTAAGAAATTAACTAAAGGATCAGTATTCACTCTAAATGAAGGAGCTATAGTATGGAGGAGTATAAAGCAAAGTTGTATTGCTGACTTCACCATAGAAGCTGAGTATGTAGCTGCATGTGAAGCAGTCAAAGAAGCAGTATGGTTCAGAAAGTTCTTGACGATTTGGAAGTCATTCCAAATATGCATCTGCCCATCACCCTCTATTGTGACAACAGTGGAGTAGTTGCAAATTCCAAAGAACCAAGAAGCCACAAACGCGAAAAGCATATAAGTGAAGGTACCATCTCATCAGGGAGATTGTACACCGAGGAGACATGATCGTCACGCAGATAGCCTCAAAAGACAACTTAGCTATTCCTTTTACAAAGGCCATCTCGACTAAAATATTCAAGGGTCACCTAGTAGGACTAAAACTACGAGACATATAGAACTAGGGTAAGTGGGAGAAATTCTGGATATCTGATGCCCTAGTTTATTGTATTTATTCTCTCATTACTTGGCATTGTATATATATTTGTATATATGTAAATCCAATAGAGTATTAGTCTAAGTGGGAGTTTATTGGGTTGTATGTCCTAAAACTCGTAGTTTGTAATATTAAACATATTCTATTTGCAATAAAGATATTATTAAAGTTTATTCTAAGATCCATAACTATTACATGAGTACTTGGACTTTATGTAGAGACATAAAGATGAATTAAGTTCGAGTAAATAGCCGAAACGATCTATGGTATATGAATAAGGTTGTGTACTTTATTATGGTAACACTATCAGATGCGGCCCACTTTGTATTTTGTATAAACGATGTGATCCTTAATCGTTCATGTGGAGACATGTAAGCGGAGACATCTTATGCAAAGAATTTACATAAGACCAAGACCAAGAAATAAGTCACTCTTACTTTATAAATGTTGCTTACTGTTTAAGATTGACTATTTCACATTGATGACCTATGTAACTCGACCTTAATCTTGAGTTAACTATGAACTCCTATTTATTCCCTTAGATTTTCGTAGGTGAGGGTTGGCTCAACAGCGTCGGCTCAATAAGCCTACCCGTCTTTAGGGATAGTAGAGAGGTTATTCTTTTAAGTATTGATTCCAGATCTTGAACAAAGGGTCCCACCCTCTCATGGGCCCAAGAGGGGATCGGTTTAGTGATTGGATCACAAACCAATTGTTCATTAGAGGATCAGTGGAACTTAAGGAGCAAGATGTAATCTCGGGGGTAAAACAACATTTGACCCAGTCGTTATTACGAACGACCTGTGAAGGGTCTACTTACTAATTATAGTTAAATCAAATGGACAGAAATATATCTACAGTGAGAGGAGTGCAACTACTGAGCTTTAGTGGAGTAACTCGCTAGTTAACGAATGTTGATTAATTTGGTTTAAAGAGTTTAAACAATTAATCTCAAATCGTTTGAGCCTATGATCTATAGATTCATTAGGTCCCCCTACTAGCTCACAAATGGATTAAACCTTAGAATACAGCGAAGAGAAAATTTGAAACGTTCAAATTCAAATTAAGGAAATTAGTAATTATATACGATATAATTACACATTTAATTATTGAATTAAACAAAATTGAAGAACGGAATACTATTTAAATTTTATTTAAATATTAAATACATGAATACTAATTCGTGGTTAAGGAATTAGTGTTTAATTAATTTAATATTTGATATTAAATTAATACAATTGATCAAGTTGTTTAATTAATTATTTAGAAATTAATTGTTGAATTAATTTTGTATAAAATTAATATTTTAAGATTTCTAAATTAATTTTGAAAATCAGTTTCAAATTTAAAAAGAAAATGTGAATTTAATATAGAAAACTCATTTTCTGGAAAACCCCACTAAGTGGGATTATCCCACTTGCAAAACACCTAAATCCCCACTAAAATTCCACCCAAATTATGAAGTAGGTGGCGTCGTCTTGTAATGCAATCTCATTGCATGAGATATTTGTAGAAAACTCAGTTTTGTGTTGAGACATGCAAAAAGAAAAAATTGCTGAGGTTTGGTTGAAAAAGAGTTCTTCAAACTTAAGCTGAATATCCAGTCTTCTTCTCCAATATTTTCCTAAAATTCAATTCATTTTGATTCCCTCAAATCAATCTAAGGTCCAACATAATAGTAAGGAAGATCAAGTGGTGGTCTACTTCCATTTGGAGTGAAGAATCAAGCTGGAACTAGAAGAATTTGGTGTTCTTCAAAGGTATGTTTTTTGAAACCCTCTTTTTCTTTATGAACATGCTTACTTTGATGCTGAAATTGATGAATTAGAGTGCTTAATGTTCTTGATTTCTTCCGCTAATTGCATGCAAACTCTATCTGGTAGTTAATGAATGTTGATTAATTCGGTTTAAAGAGTTTAGCCAATGAATCTCGGATCGTTGGAGCCCACAATTAGTAGGTTCATTAGGTCTCTCTACTAGCTTACAAATGGATTAAACCTTAAAATAGCGTTGATGAGTGAATTTGAAACGTTTAAATTTGAATTAAGGAAATTTATAATTAGATAATAATATAGATATATGTTTAATTATCGAATTAATCAGAATTAAAGTATTGGATAATATTTAAATTTAATTTAAATATTGACTATATGAATAGGGATTCGTGATTGAGTAATTGGTATTTTAATAATTTAATATTGGATATTAAATTATTTTAATTTATTAGAATTTTTAATTAATTAAATAAATTTTATTTATAATTAATTATTTGAATTTATTTTATTTAAAATTTGAAATTTTGAATTGTGTGAAAATTCAAATGTCTAAATCAATTTTGTTTTAGTTTGATTTTTGGAAAATTAAATTAAAATTAAATTTTATTAAAAATTCAATAAAATAATTGATTTTAATCCAGTTTAAAATTGGAAATCCTTTACTGGGTTTTTCCCACTTAGGACACCACCAAATTCCACCCAAATTAAGGGTGTTTATATGTCATCTCCTCTTCCAATTTATTCTGCACGATGTTATTGAACAAAAAGGAGGATGAAATTGGCTAAGATTGAGGGAAGACCGCATTAATTTTGGAGAAGAAAAAAGTTCTTCATCTTTAAGAAGAAAAATAAGAAATTTTTCTGAAATTCACTTATTTTCAACTCATTTTGGAATCCACCTTCCAATCTAAAATCCTCGAGAATAGTGGAAAAGATCAAGTGGTGTTCTACATCTCATTAAAGAGGAAATTCAAGCTGATTTTAAAGATTGAAGAGTTCTTCAAAGGTTAGTCTTCAGAAACTCTACTTTTAAGTTATGAATATGCTAAAATTGATATAATTAGAATGCTTAATGATCCTGATTGCTTCCATTAATTACATGCTAACTCCATTAGCAATATTTGTCTCACCTTTCTGCTCTTTGACTTTCATCAAGGATTGATTTTGTCTGTAGCTTGTTAAGCAGGGTAGTTAGGTTGTAGTCAAATTTGTTCATAATAGCATTACTATGGAACTATAGAAAACTTTCAGGTAAAGTTTCCAGGATGAAACTAAAGAGATTGAATCCCAAGCAGAAGTGCATAGACGCTGTTTGGATTTAATTTCAATTTGAAATACAACCAGAAAATACAGAGAAGAATTGAAATACAGGATAAACATACTCAAGATTCAGCATGCTAGAGAGGAGAAAAGAAAGAAGTTCTACTTACCCTTGTAGAATATACAATCTTCGCAAATCCTCTCTTGATCTCACGAACGACAATGTTCCCGATCACACCTCCACCAACACAATAATGGTAGCAATAAAATGACACTACCACGAGGGTTTTCTCGTTATTCACTAGGACAAGAATCATCAGAGTTATGGGCTTGCTATAATTAATTTATGGAGAAGGGAACAGATGATTTTTGTGAGAGAAATCACTTGGGCATTTTTCACACAAAGAGCTTTTTCCCCGCAAGTGTTAACCTGAATCAAGAGAGAGGAAAAAGAAGATCATCTCCCTTCTTTCAAATCGTTTGAGATTATTGTTGAGAGATACAAGGGCAAGTTAACAAAAATAACTTCCTTTATAAATATTTAAAAAATCAAAATAAATAAGTAATATTTTGAATTTTAAATAAAAAATATATAATAACTAACTTTATTATATATTAATAAAACTATATGTTATATCACATATAAAATATAACCTATAGTTTATATTATATCACAGATAATATAACTATAGTTTATTATCTCTCATATAACCTATAGAATTAATATGAATCATATTCATATTAGTTTTAACCTATAGTTTCTATATGAATCACATTCATATAGTTAATATTTGAATCACATTCAAATATTTATTTCTCCCATTAAATTATAATGTATCATATACATTACATTAATTATATTTTATATGAAACATATTCATATAATTAATATTTGGATCATATGCAAGTATTTATTTCTCTTATTAAAACTTTATACTATAATGTATCATATACGTTTTATTAAATATATCTCATATAATTATTAGTTTATTAATTATATATATACACACACAAAATTATCTCATACATTCATTAATTATAATTAATTCACTTTAATTAATTTGAACAATTCAAATTAATCCTAAATTATGTTGATTCTCATTAATCTTAATTGAGCTAATGAGGGGACCTTATAGACCTATAGATTGAAGCTCCAATGATACTTGATTAATAAATTAAACTCTTTAATGAAATTTCAACCTTTATTAACTGCCGATTACTCCTCGAAAGATCAACAACTCCACCCTTCACACTATAGATATATTTCAGTGTCCATTGGATATAACCAATCAATAGCGCGTTAACCCTTCACAAATTGCTCATAAGTACAGCTGGACCAAAATTACCATTTTGCCCCTATAGTTACATCTAACTCCTTAAGTATCACCGATCCTTCTAATGAACAATTCGTTATAGTCCAACTATAACCAAACCCCTTTTCAAGCTAATGAGTAGGTGAGACCTCATTGTTCAAGATCGGAATCAACTATTAAGGGAACAATTTCTCTACTTACCCTACCAACAGGGAATGAGTGAATTCTTTCTTGTGTAGTTGTGTTCTCAACTCCCCAATCAGACAAATCCCCCAAATGGTAGGCATATTGAGTCCGCGAATCTAGCCACTCTTACCCATGCAGATCAAAGGATTGCCCTCATATGTAAAAGTTCACAACTCACTTAAGATTCAGGTCAAATCACCTATGGTCATCCTGGTGAAATGTCAGGTTTCTTTTAGAAATGGTGTTATAAAGAGAGACTATTCATTTTCTGGTCCGGTCTTATACAAATCCTTTGTATGGAAAACCCCCACTCACATGCTGTCACATGATTGAGCAAGATCAAATCATTTGTAGCACTTTACAACACTTGGAACAACTACAAAACATATCGTACGTAGTGTCGCAAGGATAGGTCCCCAATCTTATCCATCTATTACAGACTATTTAGGTTATCACCTAAACATGATTCATCTGTATGTCTCCACATACATGTTTAAGCTACATAAAATAATCTAAGATCTTAGTTTATTGGATTGAGTCATTGCACATATGAAGGTTTACAAACTACGAGAGTACAAGAGATTTAGGACACCAATCCCAACAATCTCCCACTTTTCCTAAAGCTAATGGAGAAAAGAGTACAATACAAATAAAGTACAAAATACAATAAACTAAGGCATACACTACACCCAAGTAACATCTCCCACTTGCCCTAGATAATATGTTGCATATCTCGTAGACCTAAACTTTTTAAATGACCTTCGAGCACTTTAGCCGTGAAAGCCTTCGTAAACAAATTAGCAACATTGTGCTCCAAAGTAATCTTCATGACAATCATGTCACTTCGATATTTCCTCTCAGTATGTTTGCCTCTTTTATGACTCCTAGATTCCTTAGAATTTTTCATACCACCACTATTATCCAATAAAGTGTGATGTGCAAAGACATATTTGGAATGACTTCCAAATCAGTAAGGAACATCTTTAGCCAAACAACCTCTTTAGCAGCTTCATAAGCAATTACGCATTCAGCTTCCATAATGAAGTCTACATGCATCCTTGCTTGATGCTTCGCCAGACTATAGCTCATCCGTTAAGAGTAAACACTAACCCCAATGTGGATTTCCTAGAATTCTAATCAGTCTAAAAGTCAGAGTTCATGTATCTTGTAAGGATCAAATCCTTAGCTCTATACACAAGCATGTAGTCCCTCATTTTGCGTAGATACAAGAAGATTATTTTGACCGCTGTCCCGTGATCTAATCCTAGATTAGGTTGATATCTACTAAAAATCCATATTGCATAGTAAAAGTCAGGTCTGGAACATAACATTGCATATATAAGGCTGCCAACAATCGATGCTTAGGGAACTTGTCTAATTTCCTCAACCACTTAGGAGTCTTGGGACACTGTTCCTTAAACAAAACAATTTCATTTCTGAAAGGTAATAAATTCTTCTTGGAATTATGCATCGAATATCTGACAAACATCTTGTCAAATATAAAATGACTTATTTTTTAAATTAAACACTTGAAAATGCATTCCAAACACAACCTAAGTTTAAGGGTGTGTTCGGATTGCATTTTCAAGTGTTTAGTTTAAAAAATAAGTCATTTTGAAACAAATTGAACTATTTGATAACCACCCAAAACAATCTTTGAAGTGTATTTTTAACAATTTTTGTCAAAATTGTTTAAATAAACCCGAGTTTTTTTAATTTTGTCTCTGAAAAGAAAAAAAACATGGATACAAATGGATGAAACTAATTCTTTTGTCTTCTTTTACCCCCACAAAATTTGTGGTGGAATCTTTTTGTGGGTGATTTAGTTTTTAATTGTGGGATTAAAATCATGTTTTTGTTTTCTTTTTAACAATTATGATTTGGATTGTGTTATTCTTGTTTTCTTTAGTTTAATAATCTATATAGTTAAGTGGTAGGAATGAGTGGAAGATAAATGCTTTAATATTTGAAATATGCACGTTTTTTTAAATGAAAAATAATTATTTAATTAAATATAAAAGAATAACCCTAATGTATGTGATCATAAATTAAATTATTTACATGAGTTCCGATCCATACCAGACTCCAAAGTGGGAAGACACGTACTCAAAATCTCTTTAATATTTTAAACTACCTCAAATTTGACAATATTTTAGATTTCTAATTATAAAAAATAATTTTTTTCAAACTATTTTATAAATGTGTCATTTATTTTCTTAAATTATATTATTCTTGAACTTGGTATATTATTCAAGATAGAAAAATGGTGTTGATAACATAATTAACCTGCTTCATTTATGTGACAATGTTGAGATCTTAGATAAGTTATCGTTAAACTTTTATTTTTATTCCAACATTCCATACATCATAGAAGGAGATAAACAAAATACGAGAATTCTATAAGATCAATCGCCTTAAATTGTTTTAAGGAAAAAAAAAGGCTTAGTTTAGTTCATTCGTCTTCTCCCACTAAAATGTTTTGGAGAGATCCAAAATTCAAGGAATCTATTTGAAAAATTCGGTCTGTAACGAATTGTCTACCTTTATCCTTTCGCATCCAATTCTTCACTTTGATTTTCGTCCCTGTTTTATCATAGCAAAGAATTTTATCACCGACATGAAACCATCTCTCTCCATCTTCAAAGACTTTAATGAGGTTAAGGAATCCATCAGCACAATAATTTGGCATGACACCTTGCATCACCCATAATTGAACCTTCTTACAACACGTTCCATGAATCCATATAGTTTCTTAAAGGTTGCCATTAAATTTCGCAATGTACCCATGACTGGAAGAGTCGCTGTCAACTTCTAGAACCGTAACAGATTCAATTTTTTCGAATTTAACATCAAGGCCATAATCACAAACATATTTTCTTTCTTGCTCCCGATCCAATATATGACTTCATTCAAGTAACCACCATGATAGACGAACACAAAAGGCAAGCAGTTTAAAGGCCCTCCATTCCTTGGTTTCGTTCCTACCAAACCTCATAACCTCCATCATCGAATGGGAGTCTTCTTGCTCATGAATAACCATTTTAAGGGTGAAACCAAATCCGTAGAAGCAATTAATATTCTTATTTTTTACTTTAGGTTGTGACAGTAGTATGAAGAACTCGTTAGTCATTAGATTTAATATGTCGTTGCAAAAACTTTCATCATCAAATTTGTAAATATACAATAATCCATTGCAGGAATTGATAATTTTGATTTTAGTCCAATCATTGTTGTCGAATACAAATGAGGAAATGTAACTCATCGTATTGATATCAAGGCAATGCATCTTGGAATTGCACTCAAAAGTAGGATAGCAATTGCAATTGCAATTAGAGAGGATTTCATAGGTACTAACAAGAAAAACATTTGGAATAAATTTACAAGATGAAAAGTAAGTTAAGACTAGATGATTCCAAGTTCTACTTACGAGCCTACATGCTGGCAAATTGCAAATAGTAAGTTTGGATAATATTACCTTAATAATATAGGGGGAAAGCTCTAGATCGCAATTTTTGTTCATAATCCTCTGTTTACATTCCAACTTCTCCATTAAACACAACTGATAAAGAGAGGTAAGGGGTGAAATTCCATATTTAAAGCCAAAATAAACTAACAAATCATCTAAAATGGGGGAAAAAACAAAAAAAATGGCTACAACAATTCAAACAATATCATAACAAATCACAAACTAAAATGTGGCATGCAAAATTACTTACTAATTGTATGTATTGCATTCAAGTAGTGAATTACTATATAACTCTAAACAAGTTTGGCTTTCTAAATCAACAAAACTCTAGAAACTATATTCACCAAAGTCCTCACATATTCTAAGCTCCATTCTTTCTTCTTTGAAGTCATTACCAAAAGAAAAAAATAATGGATAATCCTCAAAAGATGAACTATCAAGGGCCAAATTCAGGTTTATTTAATTATATTACTAATTTAAATTAAACTATATGAATTTTATTCATTATTTATATAAATTTTATGTTATTCTATAACGTCATTTATTATTTTATTTTATAGATTTCATTTTGTTTCATTGATTGTCATTGTAGAATTAATGACCCATGTTTGGTTTATGTTTGTGTGATTAGGGGTGATAGGGTAACACGTTAGTTTGTGTCCTTGTGTAAGAGAAGGTGAACAATATAATGGACAAGACAAACAATGTAACACAATCAACTAAGGAATTAATACAAGAAATAGGACAACGGGTGAAAGTTAAGACACTAGGGGCCACAATATTGTCAAAGATGCAACTAATAAATTAAAATATTTTTTTTTATTCTATTGAATAAAGATAGCATTATGTTAGAGTCTTAAGAAAAAGGTCTCACATGGCTTGGCTGATGAGCATTTTCACCTTTTCAACCCATAAGAATCAACGATATTTTGGTAGTATATCATTTATATCTTTTATCATGTTTTTCTTATTAAATATTGTGTAAGATCTATAATTTTATCGATTAAACTCTTATAATCACAGTTACATAAACGAACCAATTCTTAGACATTAGCATTTTCATTAAAGCAATTATTTTTTCAAAAGTTGATGAGATTTCATATACATTTTTGAAGCATAAAATAAGCCCAAGCATACAAAATAAATCTTCAACAGCTTTTTACATTTTCTTTACTGTTTGTTATGTAACTACTTGTATCGGCTAAAACGAATAAATATGCATCATTTACATTTGTAGTACAATCTTTTCATAAGCTTACAAGAAAAGTTACAGAATCTGTAAAAAAAAAGTGTGACTTAGCTCTTGAAATAAAAGTTCTTCTCATTCCCATAGATGTAGGCACTCTATTGCCGAACCAGAAAGAAAAGAGGGTTACAGAGGAAAGAACAAGAGAGAGAAAGAAAATAATTTGTTTGATAATTTCTTTTCCCATCAGAACAAAGTGGTGTCTCTTCCATCAAACAAGAGTAAGTGGATTTTTCCACGTGTTGCACATCAGCTGGAAGATCGTGAAGCAACCAGGGCCAAGTTATCTACCTACCAAAATATTTGGGGCAAATTTAACCCAACTTTTGATCACGGATTGGATCAACTGAAGGCCAGCTTCATCATTTGGGCTTTTTCTTCAAGAAATTCAAGTGTGCAAGCCCAACAATTTTTATACCCAAGAACATTGCTTTCGAGTGTAACGAGACTTCATATGTTTTTTTGTCTTTGCATTTTTTGTTTTGAAAATTTGATTTTTTTTTTTTTTTTTTTACTGATTTAAAGTATTACTAATTCCATCCTAATCCAATTTATTTTAGAATGTGAACCTTTTATGTTCTTGAAATATTTAGAATTTTAACTATATATGCACATTTGGATTTTTTCTTGGTTCAACTATGATTTTTTTTAAGAATAAAATATTAGAGTGTTTCTTCTAAAAGAATTATTATTTTAATATTTTTAAATTATAATTTAACTATTAATGACTTCTTTTTAGTTAAATTTTTGACCTTTTAATCAATAATATATATCTTACACAAAAGAGATCATTTTTGCTAAGAATTAAAAAGAAATTATATGCTTATTAAATTAGTAATTAAATTAAATTTTAACTAGCTAGTACTTTTCTTCTGACAATTTGTGAGTGGGAGAATCGGACTTCTAACTTCAAAGCTAATAGCATAAGTACTATATCAATTGAGCTATCTCATTTTGGCTTAAAGAAAAAAATAAAAGAGTGCATTATAGATTTATTTTTGGTTATATTAGTGGTTTTTTCTAAATAAAGAACGTTGGTTTTTTTTTTTTTTAGAAGAAAACAAGTGTAAGGATAGTTACTTTAGTATTTAAATTATAATTTAATTAGTATAATCATAAAAAAAAAATCATGAAAGTCATCATAATATTAAGTTTACATCAACACATCAATATTTCCACATTTCATGGATTGGACATCGATACGAGGAGTGAATTGACATTCTATTAGATCATAAAATAACCATGAAAGTTATAGTATTAAATTTTCATCAACGTGTCAATATTTTCATTGATAATGTTCATACTTTCATGAATTCAACATCGACATAAGGGGTGAATCAATATTTTCATTATATTGTATAAAATTTCAAGAAACATAAACACATAGGCAACAAAATGCCACTGTGTAAACATTGTTTTTGAAAAACCACAAGGAGGTATCTACTACACATTAACAGTGTTATGATTTATGTCATAGCAATTCAAATCACAAGGAGGTACTACTGTACATTAACAGTGTTATGACTTATGTTTAGCAATTCACAAGACAGTTATCAAAAATTGCAGTAAGAAAAAATAAACGTAACGCCAGAGATTGATAACCCAGTTTGGTGTAAAATACCTACACCTGGGGGGTAGGATACCCAGGAAAAATAACTTTACTAATATCAATGATTATTTAATTACAACACGGTATTTATATGTAATAAATGCACGATTACAAGGACACTTGTACAACTTAACCACTCAACAAATGCTCGAGGCTCCATCGTGTCTTAGGCTCCTCTTAAGTTGTATTATTGGTAGAGTCAATCTTAGGCTCCTCATAAGATCGAGACTCTCTCTTTATGTCTTTGAGCTCCCCTCAAGTCATAGGATTCCTTCCCACTCCGGTTGTATCTTTTCTTTTAATGCAAAGTCCCCTTTGCTTGAATGACTTAGGCTCCCCCTAAGTTTGCAAATCCCTTCTCACATAATCGTCTTGCCCTCAAAGAAAGGAATACAAACAATACCTTAAATAACAAAAACACTCAGATTATCAATGCAATATACAGTCAATTGAACATACAGGAATACTCTTCCACAATATAATCTTGATAAGAATGATGCAATATGTCTCTTCAAAAAGTAAAGAACCCTTTAAATATGAGCAATAGAAACAAAGACAACTAACCCTAAATTCCATAGTAATCGGAAGCAAGAAAGGAAAAGGATATCGATAGATATCACAGAAAAGGAAAAGGAAAAATTCTTACAGAATCAACATTTCCAAAAACATTCATTTTCCTGAAAGTAACAAATGCAGAGACAATTCTCATGACAACTGAGACACTTAAACAAATATTGCCAATCACACAAAACCTAACAAGCTCTCGTTTTGGCAAATTTTTTTAAGCAATGACAAAACAACTAGCAAACAAGATCAGTATACACAAACAAGTAAAATAACAAAGTCATTGTAACAAGGTTTTGGAAAAAAATTTTATAACATTCTTTAGAACACATCAAGAAAGAAGGGAAAAAGAAAGCAACAACAATCCTACAACCAGTAAACTCTCCACCACCTTCTTCTACTCCCCATTTTTATCATGCCAAAAAAAAAAAAAAAAAAAAAAAAAACAGCATTCACATAAACAACAACAGTTGGAGATTTCCCACATCAATCATCATCATCTTGTGCACCAGAGATTCCACCCTAATCAAGACCATCTAAAGCACTACGAAGTAAATTCAACATATCATCAACTTCGGACTTCAAGCAAAAATTTTTGAGCCAAAACAACAATATCTTTGGATTCAGTGATCAGCATATGCATCACCTTCTTCTCGCAGTGAGTCATAAGAATTTCCTGATGAGACAACTTTCAAGAATAGGAACATCAGTGTGCACAAGATCAAACACATGTTTCCCCTGATACAGCCTATAGCTGAAAGAAATAGTAGGGAGAAGAGGACCAGGAACATCTAAATCCAATATAAGGTCAGGCTTTTGAGCAAGAATAATCCCACAAATAAGTCTAGGGAAGCACAAATGGGTTTTGGTAGCTTCAGACCCAATGTGGCGTTTGATTTGGTTCAGAATGAAAACATCATAATTGAATTCGGCCTCTGTGTCAATATGATAGAAGAGACTTGCCAAGGTAGTAGAGAGGCCAGATTTATGAGACGACAGACACCAATTCTCAATCCCAATCTTATAGAGCAACACATACTTAACACTGAGATCAGGGCAAAGAACCTTTCTTGGGCCACACATGTTTGACAACACTTGTAAGCTCAAAAACAAGATCATAAGTAGAAGGATGCTACTCAATAACATCTTCGAGTACTTAACGGTTCAAGTATTTGTTAATGATAGAAGTTGAAAAGACAAAGCAGTGTCCCCTTATATGGACCTTCCTGTTTTCTAGGCTGCCAATGTTGTTAAACTGATGTGAAAGATTAAAATAAAATTCTTGGACAAGATTAGGGTAGTAAGGCCCTAGCTTCAACACAGTATAAATAATATCAACTTTCACAAGAAGACTCATAATCTCCAAACAGTCTTGGGTTTATTTAGACAAATCTCTTTCAACAGCAAAATTCTTTTGTTGACAATAAACTTCCACATTTTAGCACAATCAACAGAGTGAAAAGAGATATTGTTCAAAGGCACCACAGGGACATTCTTCTTTCTTTCTCTTTTCTTCTCTTTAGGTTTTTGTACGTTCTCAATAGACACATCCTGAAAGTCTTTCACTAGTTCTTCTTCTATTTCCTCAGTAGCCTAGATAGACACATTCTGAGCACAGGGCTTCATATCAATAACTTTTTGCTTACCCTTTTGCTTTAGTCAATAGGAACATTATCATCAATCGAGACATTAAAAGAGTCAGGTGAGATCTCTTTAGCATCTTCCTTTTCGTGAGAATATTCGCTCTTCTGGCTTTTATCGGACAAAACCTTCTGAGCATCATTCCCCAAACCCTCTTTACTCAAGATGCTCTTTTCATCCTTCTGATCGGACACCTCTCGACTCACATATTTATCAGCATCTTCCGATTCATTTACCTCACCAGATGCAATGACATTTGATAACACATTTAAAGCACCAGTTTCAATAATATCATCATCTTGGATAGGATTACTTCTGTTGGATTCCTCATTAACCCCAAAGGAATGACTTCCAGACAAGCTGCGTTTTGACAAATTCTCAAAAAATGGAAACCCTAGATTCTTTAACACTAGCTTCATTAATTTGAGTTTGATCAACATTCAAGGTATGCAAGACATCCTCAGAAGCAATAACATTTTCATCCCCAGAGACAATAAGAGAAGGGTCCTTGTGGATTTTTTAAGCTCAGATTGAAAATGTAGCGGTTCAACTTAAATGTCAGGACTCACAAGGTCCTCTTCTTCTTATTATTTTTACCTCTTCTTAAGGCAAACAAAAGTTTATGCTTTGCAACAGAAGCTGAAACATTCCTTGAAGACTCAGCCTTATGGTTTCAAACGGGCTCAGTTCTTGTAGCATTTTCCTGAGCAATCTCTTCAGAAGGAACATGAAACTTTTTCTTGTTCGTCTTTTCTTTGTATTGCACCATTTTTTTTTTTTTTTTGAAGTATGAGTTCTCCTTCGTGTACTCACCTTTTTTATAGGAATCACCATAAAGAACCCACGATCGTAGAGTAAGTTGAAAAGATGGTGGGTAGTCAGAGATTCAAAAACCACTTTCCTACCAAAACACAACTGACGGAAGCTAATAGAAAAATTCAAATAGTAAATACACTTCAACTTACATTAGTCTACCCCATGACATTTATTAATCCAGCTGTCCAGAACATATGAGATGGGCCTTAATTCCTTCATGGCTCACTATCAAAGCTTAATTAGTTGCTACAAATGAATAGTATAGAGGCCCAGGGCAGTTCGAAGGACCTCAAATTGTTTAACTTCAAGAGCTTTTATGAAGATGTTAGCAATTTGATTCTCAGATCAGATATGCTCTAAAACAATCTGTCTACTTTCAACCAATTCATGGGTGAAGTAATGTATGATGTTAATGTGTTTCGTTCTATTGTGTTGGATAGAATTTTTAGAAATATCTATGGCATTCAAGTTATCACAGTACAATGTCATAGCATTTTGTGAGACATCGTATTATTTGAGCATTTGTTTCATCTAGTGCAACTGAGTACAACTGCTTCCAATAGCAACATATTCGGCTTCAGCAGTGGAGAGGGACACACAGTTATGCTTTTTTTTTAACTAAAAAATCAGGTTGTTCATAAAAAAGAAACATCTAGATGTAGTACTTTTTCGATCTTCTAAGCTTTAGCCCAATTTGCACCACAATATCCAACCAAGGAGCTATCAGTATCAAAAAAATACAAAAGACCATACTCACATGTACCAGTGATATGTTTGATGATCCGTTTGGCACTCAATAGGTGACTCGTTTTTGGCTTTGCTTGATATCTTGTACAGACACCTACGACAAAAGCAATGTCAGGCCTGCTTGAAGGGAGATAAAGTAAACTCCCAATAATGCTACGATACAAGCTCTTATTAACGCAAGGCCCATCAGAGTTCTTGGAAATTTTAACATGAGTGGGAGTAGGGGTTCTCTTTGTGCGCACCTTTTTAAGCCCAAAATTTTTCACCAGGTCTTTCCCATATTTGCTTTATGAAATCAAAATTCTGTCTTCAAGTTGTTTGATATGAAGACTGAGGAAATATGTCAATTCACACACAAAACTCATTTCAAATTGAGTCTGCATTTGATTTACAAAAAGTTCTATGAGATGCTGAGACATTCCTTTGACATAATATCATCCACATAAATGTGTGCAATTACCAGGCTCTCTTTTTCTTTCTTTACAAATAGTGTTTTGTCAACTCCTCCTCTCATATGCCCCTGTCTGAGAAAAATTCAGTTAAGTGATCACACCAGGCACAAGGTATTTACTTAAGGCCATACAAAGCCTTTTAAAGCTTGTACACATGATCAGGGTCCATAGGGTTTACAAAGCCTTCTGGGTGCTCAACATAAACTTCTTCATTTATGTGCCAATTAAGAAAAGAATTTTTGACATCGATCTGATAAAGTTTGAATTTTAGCAAGCAAGCAATACTTAACAAAATTCGGAGGGCTTTCAGATGAGCTACAGATGCAAACGTTTTATCGAAGTCAACATCCTCTATTTGGGAGTACCCTTGGGCAACTAGACAAGCCTTATTTCTTGTTACTATTTCATTCGCGTCACTTTTTTTTTTTTTTTGCCAATAACATTTGCTAAAACAGGGTGAGGAACTAACTTAGCTCTATCGTATAGAACATCATCGTGTCGCTTAGCATTTCGTCTACACGATCGCGTAGTGCTATTGCATAGTACTTTATCGCATCGTTTTGCGTGCATCGCTGCTAAACGATCATGTAGTACCATCATATAGTAAATTCAGCATATCGTTTAGTTCCCCCGCCAAAGCTAAACGATCGCTTAATGCTATCGTATAGCAAATTGAACGCATCGTTTGGCTCCCACAAGTACACGATCATCTAGCGTTCAACATCACAACGACCAACGCCTATTGTATACGATCATCTAGCTTTTCTTCACATCGTGTAGCGCCTGGAGCTAGACAATCGTTTAGCAACTGGAACCTCAACAACGATTTTGAGCAGAAGTTGAAAAACTGGAACAGCAGCTCAGTCTCTTTCACTTGTTTCTTCAATTACAACTTAATTTCGACTCTAATGATTCCAAATAAATTACAGACTCTTGCTAACACATAAATGTTCATCAAACAAGAGCCAATTACAAATTTAAATGAGAAATTAAAGAGAATTAAATAGCCAAAACTCAAAAAATCATATCAGTGCATCAGTTTCATATTTCTCAACCCACCAAACCAAAATTAAATCGAATTGAATGCATATTTGATGCTCTGATACCAATTGTAGGATTGTATGAACAACAGCGGAAGCATAAATGAGTTTTAAGACATACCTCTTGTAGAAACAAATGAGTTTTAAGACATACCTCTTGTAGAACTTCTTCAAAGCTCCTTCACCAGCTGCTATCTTCTCCAAATCTTATTGTAGACCACCTCAAGATCTTTCCCACTATTCTCTTGGTGCTCTAGATTGAGTTGTGGGACTCAAAACAAGTTTGAATAGGAGAAATGCTCACTGCAGAAAACTAGCTAAAGAACTTTTTCTTCAAACCAGATTTTCTCTCAAAATCTCTATAGATTGCATGCCCGATTTTCACTCCAATCTCTTCATGATATAGCAGATCAATATGCAAAGAAAAGAGTTGCATGAGTTGTAGCTCATGCTTGGAGAAGACAAGGTCAAGCTAATGCTCCATGTGTGAGCAACTACAAAGATGGATAATAGAAAATCTTCATTTTCCATTTAAGTGTTTTGATTTCTTTTCCTTTTTTAATTTTATCTCAAAAAATTAAATTTTAATTTTAAAAATGAAAATTTTAATTAATTTCATAAATTAATTATTAAATAAAACTTAACTAATTTAATATCAAATATTAAATTAATTTTAACACATATTCATCTTTATATATTTAAATCATATTTAAATATATATATATATATATATATATATATATATTTATATATTTAAATATATATAAATTCTCTCATTCCGTTTAATTCTCAAATTAAACATGTAATTATTCTCATATAATTACTAATTTCCTTAATTCTAATTTGAATGATTCAAATTAACTTATCACGCTATTCTAAAGCTAGTCCATTACGAGCTAGTAGGGGGACCTCACGGACCTACAGATCATGGGCTTCAACGATCCGAGATTAATTGGTTAAACTCATTAGAGCAAATTAATCCACATTCGTTAACTAATGGGTCACTCTATTAAAGCCCATAGATGCACTCCCCTCACTGTAGATATATTATGTCTGCATGATTTAACCATAATCAGTAAGTCAACCCTTCATAGGTTGTTCGTAATAACGACTGGGTCAAATATCTGTTTTACCCCCGAGATTACGTCTTATTCCTCAAATCCCTACTGATCCTCTAATGAACAACTGATTGGTGATCCAATCACTAAACCAAACTCTCTCAGCCCGGTGAGAGGGTGGGCCCCTTATTCAAGACCTGGATTCAGTACTTGAAAGAACAACCTTTCTCCTATCTCTAAATTGGGTAGGCGTGAACTTCATCTTGCACCCTATGTCCCTAGCTATCTATCCGGTCTTACCCCTGAAATGGGAGTCTTATTGAGCCGGTGCTGTTGAGTCAACCCTCAACTATGAAAATCTAAGGGCAATCCCGAATAAACGGGAGTTCATAGTTAGCTCAGAATTAAGATCGAGTTACCTAGGTCATCTAGGTGAAATAGTCAATCTTAAACAGTAAACGGTGTTATAAAGTAAGAGTGACTTATTTCTTGGTCCTGATCTTATGCAAACTCATTGCATAGGATGCCGCCATTTCTCATGTCATAACATGTACAAATTAGGATCACATCGTATGTAGCACTTTACAACTCTTTGTAACAACTACAGAGTAGGCCGCATCCTATGGTGTTACCATAATAAGGTACCTAATCTCATTCATGTACCATAGATCATTTTGACTATTTACTTGAACCCGATCCACACTTATGTCTCCACATAAAGTTCAAGTACTCATACAATAGTCATGGGTCTTAGTTTATTGGATTTAGACTTTCATACAATTTATGATATCAATAACAAGTATATTGATTATAGAAAATGTTTATCATTTTACAAACTGTGAGTTTTTAGGACATAAAACCCAGCACGATGATGATTGTTCCAAACATCTGTAGTCTCATATTTTAT
The DNA here is from genome assembly GCF_027475165.1 of Benincasa hispida. Lineage (NCBI taxonomy): Eukaryota > Viridiplantae > Streptophyta > Magnoliopsida > Cucurbitales > Cucurbitaceae > Benincasa > Benincasa hispida. The sequence goes on from NC_143483.1 coordinate 394,493, forward strand.
TATGATTTCTTATTTAATTTTATTTCATTTCAATATTTAGAAAAAAAAAATGCATGTATCTCTGTTTTTTCTTATGTTTTGTGGACTGCTTTGTAATTTCTTCCTCCATACATATTCAATCTGTTTTCTGCTCTACATTTGGTGAATGGATTTTTTTTTCTCCGTTCCATTGATTTGTTTTCAATATTCAACTAAATTTAATTTTCTTACATTCAAATTTAACTTCAATTATAAAAGTGTTGAAACTGTTTATTTTTTATGGAGTTTGATTTGTTCTAATGAAATAGCTATATGAAAATCCTGAGGTCTTCTAATATTTATTAATATGTTCTTTCATATGTGAGATATTATGTTGTATTTATGTCCATTTTCAACCCAACCACCAAATTAATATTGATCTGACCATTACTTAATTTATTTATTTTTGAGTTGACTCTCTTTATTATGGATTTACTGTACATACTGTTTGAACTTATTGAGGTTAGGTACACTTAAGTGTACCTAACTTTCTTCAACAACTATCCTTATTGTATCCTCTACTTATATCACAATCCCTCCTCATATTTTTTGAGATTTCTCCACATACACCTCTTGTAAACTGTGTTGGTACGTCCCTGCTCTTACCTTTTTATTTCAACTTTCTCTTAAACCGTTTTACATTCTCGTATGTGTTATCTGGCTGTTGTAATATATTTTGTTTCCTTCTTCCACTTCTAACTTCGACTTATTCCATCCATCTAAAGTATGCTTCATTCTCTCCTTATAATCAAAGTGAGATATGTCGCTAACATTTTTATGTTTTTGTTAGGCCCTAAACCGATTATTCTGCCCCCTAGTTGTGGATTGTCTCAACCTTCATTCACTCCGAACATAAACAAATGTATGATCTCGTATATTTTATTTCTACTTCAATTGTATTGATATACCCTTGGTATAACTAGACTTCTTTTTTTCTTCTGTGTAGGGCCCAAACTAATCGAACATACCTTTTGTAAGTAGTTTGAGGTTTGTAAGTTTTACATTCGAAGTGATCTTTGTTATAGTCTATTGTTTGTTGAACTTGTTGGGGACTGTTTAGTTGTAATGTATTATGGTTTATATTTTTCACTTGTATATTGAACATGTTGGGGACTGTTTAGTTATGGACTTTGATTTGTTGTAAATATTTTGAGGTTTTTTTCAATTTTCAATATCCAAATTTCAATTTAGAATTCTATTATAATTTTAATTTGGTGCATTCCATTTTTTTTTTTTTTTTTTTACAATCTTCTGTGAATTAAAAAGTACACTTGAAATAAGTATAAAATTAAAAAAAAAACTGTTTATTTATATAAAGTATATTTGTAAATACCAAAAAAAATCTAATATGATATAAATTCCACGACAGAGAAAGTATAATTGTAGGAATAGGCATAGACAAAGGTTATAACTAATTTTTTCAACATAAAAAATATAGCCATAAAATGAAAAAATATCCTAAAATTGCTCTTTAAGAATTCTTGGAATTGTTGTTAAGAAGGACCAAATTTCCAAATTTTCAATCATTAATTTCTAATATGATAAAAGTTTGCTTTTAAAAATCAATTTTTATTATTTTTTATTTCTTACTTTTTGGGTGTGCGATGACAAGGGTCTTCCAAGATTTAATTTTAGGTACTTTTTTTTCCACTATATAACTCTCTCAAAAATTGACTAAAACCAAATTATCTAAATTGACTAGAAATTGTCTAACTCTTTGGTATTTTTGTATACATTTTTTTCCACTATATAAATTTTTTAAAAATCTTAACCATTAAATATTAACTGAAACTAAATTGTCTAAATTGTTTTATAATATGAAAGTAAGTCTGAATCTATCATTACAAACCAACTTTAGATTATGCTTTAATTGTACACTATTATAACAAATATAAGACAAATCCAAAGATCTTAACTATTATAATACTTAAGTAGACTTCTGTCACTATTACGTAGAGACACTTATAATTTATCAACTAGGATATCTAGTTGCACATTTTAGTTTTTTTTATAGGTAGTAAAGGGTTGTATGAAAATCTTTATACCATAACCATTAGAATCTCTATATCCTAACTCCCCAAAAAACCATAAAACTTCAACGTTCATAACTGGTATTGACTACCCCTATTTTGAAAATATATGTAGATGGAAAAACACAAATTCTATGTCGTTTTCATTGGTTGTAACCCAGGGATCTACCTATCCTGACACGAATTTCATAGACAAGTTAATGAGTACAAGGGGGCATTATACAAGTTGTATGAAACATTCCATGAAGCGGAGCAAACGTATAAGTCCTACAGTACAACGCACGTTGGACAAGTTAGTAATCAGGGCGTATGACAATGTAGTACAATTATTGCAACTGTAATAGCTTCATTTCTGGTATGATCATAATGTATACTTGGCTCAGCATAAAGACGGACCTCTTCCTCACTGTACCAGAAGACAAATGCTACAGTACTATACACGCCTACTTGCTCGGACCCACTAGACTAAGCACCTAATATTTCAATCCGAAAACATATATTTTGTGAATTTGATTTTTGAAACGGCCACATGTTCGATTGTTTGATAGAATTTTTGTGATGTTCAGAATAATGTAACTGTACTATACTATCACATTGTCACCGTCATTATGAAATGGAAAGTAATTATTCTATATACAATTTCAGTTCCACATATACGATCCATATTATATGAACATAAACTATTAAGTTATCCAGTTATTCAAATGTGTACAATATGTTAAATAATAATGTTAAGTTAGCAAGGTTCAATATATATACATACAATATATCAATTCATTAGTAATCGAGCAGCAATATGATATGTATTTTGGTGGTATGTTTTACAGATTGAAGAGAATTAAAATTATTACAGTTTTTGAAAAGAATACATTGAAAATAATCTGTTATGTTTTACAAATTGAGATTTTCCAGTTTATATCATAAAAGAGTTGAGAAAACAGGTGTATAGTTGAAAATTAATCAACAATAGCAAAGAAAAACATTAAAAAAATAAAAACAAACAAACAAAATAACCAATCTCATTTACAAAAACTGCATCCGATGCCTCAACTCAATTCAACTTTGCACTCGAACACAGACTTCCAAACTCAATTCAACTCAACTCTACACACCAAATACAGACAATAATTACTAACTCAACTCAACTCAACTCTGCACAACAACAGAGACAATTTAACTCTCTGGATAATAATTACCAGCTCAACTCTTTGCTTTTATCACGTACCAAATGCCCCCTAAGAGTTTATTTGGTTAAGTAGAGAGACAATAAAATGTTAATACGTGAGATGAAGAATTTATGGTTGAGTGGAAGAGTCGGAGAGAGAAATGTGGAATTGAGAGACCAAAATGGTAGAGATGGGTTGAGATAGAAAATGTTTGAATTGAAGAGAATGAAATAGAGAAACTTCTAAGAGACGTATACCTAATAAAATGAACGTGTGGTGAAGGATGACTTATGTATTTATAAAATGTTCATGTTTAATATGGTCCAAAAAATGTTTATTTCACTTTTATACAGATATAGATATAGATAAATTTTAGGTATTTGCATTGGTTAGTACTTTTATGGGTAATAATTAAGTTTATAACAACATTTTCAAAGAACTGCAAACATAACAAACTCTATCAGTAATAAACTAATGATATGGTCTATCACTAAAAGACTTCGAAAAGAAAATCTAATTTTTTTCTATACTTGCAAATTTCTTTTGTATTGTGCTATATCTATAAATACTTTTGGGCTTAATTGTTATTTTTGCAATAGCACTATAATTTTATTTTCCATACACTAAAATTTTTAAAAGATAGCCACAAAAAGCATAATACAACTGTTATCAATCTCGAGATCAGAGGTGTTGATATTAAATTTTGACAAAAAAAAAATGCATTTGATCTTCACATTAAAACAACTGTAAATTTGTATTTTAGGGAAGAAATGACCTGCAAAACAAAGAAATTTGACTGCACTACTTAAGTTAGCAAGACAACTAAATAACAGAGAAGTTGTAAGAAATTCTTATATCTAAATTAAGATTTAGATCCCAAATCAAGTTACCTCATATAAAGTTATAATGATATATTTATAGGAAGAATGAAATAGAGTTTACATTTTCCGCTTATAATAAGGATAAAATAGAACTTTCATAATCTTAATAAGTTAGCGTTAAAAATGATAAGATAATTGATTAACCGATACTTATATTTATTTAAATTAAGTCCACTTTATCTTGTATTTATTTCACTAATCTTTTCTTAACATTTAACATATTTAATCTTTTCTTAATTTTTAGCATATTTCGTTAGGTGGACCGAACATATTAATTTTTTTTATTAAAAAATCTTGAAAGGATGACAAGAAGATTTCATAAATTTGGTTATTTTTTCCACGTCAAGATTGCATTAAAATTTGTTAGGAGGCCCATAAAAATGAAATATTGGGACTATACCAAACCAAACACATCTAGTAAACATCACTCATATAATATTAGATACATCTACATTATTGGAAAATTTCCAAAAAAAAAAAATGAACGCTAAAAAATAAAATGTTATTTTTACATTCCTTCTAAAAGTTTAATTCCCCTTCACATTGTTTAACAAAAAAAAAAAAATCAAAATCAACCTTTTTAAATCTAAGAAAAAATAAAAAGAGATAAGTAAAAAAATTATTTTCTCGGGTCTTTTTAAATATAATATTGCAAAAAGTTCTAAAAGTATAACCACTTTTTAAAAAAATTTATAATATTTTTTAGATTTTTCTATTTATGAGAATTTTCTAATATTTATAATCGTCAAATATGTAAAACTTGAATCTTAAAAAAAAAAAAAAAAAAAAAAGGTAATATTTATTTATTGTTCTAACCCACAAAATGATTTCGTAGGTATTAATCTATGTGAAATTGTTTTATAGAGTGGTTCGGTAAAAAAAAACTTCCATATTTTTTAGATAATTGTAAGAATGGCCTATTTTATTTAAATAAACTCATTTCAACTAGGGAAGGTGGGCAATTAATTAATTAAGAATGGAGTCATTATAAAAGAAAAAAAATGTTGTGGATCTTACAGTCTGATGGGTAAGCAATTTGAAAACAGTAAATTCATCATTGATTCAAAAACAAAATTTAGATTCAAATAATTATTCAAAATGTATTTAATAATATATTTATAAATCATAGAAATAATTATAATTACCCATTTACGATTAAATTGAATATATATAGACTATGTTTTAAATTTATTTATAAACTTGTTCAATGTTAAAAAATGGGATAAAAATACATTTTTGACCTTTAGATTTTGAGTATAGTTTCTATTTAGTCCCTAGGTTTCAAAATGTTATGCATTTAGTCCTTAAGTTTTGAGTTTGATTTTAATTTAGTCCATAAGTTTCAAAATACTACAAATTTACCTATTGACATTTGAGTTTTGCTTCAATTTGGTCCCTTTGTTTCAAGATTTACACTTTTAACCTCAATGCACTATTTATTTTTCTTATTTAGGAGATTAAAAATATTTAAAAAATAGAATTAAATAAGTTTTACTATTTTTTATCACTTTTAAAATTAAATTCAAAATTTCACTTCATAATTATTTTAAATTTAGAAATTGATGTCAATGAGTGAAAGTGAGTATTTAATAAAAAAAAAATGAGGTTAAAAATGTAAAATCATGAAACTTAGGGACCAAATTGAAATGGAACTCAAATCTCAACAATAAAATTATAACATTTTGAAACATAAGAACTAAATCAAATAAAAACTAATCCCAAAATCTAAAGATGGAAAGGTATTTTTCACTTAAAAAATTGTATAATTATTAGAATTCATAACACATTATTTAATACATAATTTAATTTAACTAAACTAATTGAGTTTATAACATAAAATATTATATTTATTAACATTTTTATTTTTTTTTAATATAATTTTGCATTTGAAACTTTTAAATTTAAGGTTTGGATCAGAAAAAGTTTAAAAAAAATGGAAATAGCGAATTTTCTTGACAAAAAGGGATAAAAAAAAAAAAACAGATCAGATGCAATTAGAGATGTCCATGGAGCGAAGCGGGGACGGGAAAGCCTTCCTCGTCCCCTGCCCCGCCCCCTTATTTCAAATCTTATCGCCGTGAAATTTTCCGTGGGATTCCCTACGGAGAATTCGTGGGATCGGATTTTCTGAGGAGAAAAATTTCCTATTTATATTTTTTATTTATTCATTTTGTAAAATTTTATTCTCAATCTTATAAAATTTTGTATATTAAATCAGTTATTTTTAATATACTTTTTTTAAATAAAAAAAAACACTATAAAATTTCTTAATAAAACAATAAAATTTTATAAGTAAAGATATAATTAAAATATCTAATCTTATAATTTAAAAAAAAAAATCAAATATTATAAGTTTAAACTTTCCACTTAAATATTACAACATTTAAGCCTTAAGAATAATAAAGTCTTAATCATTAAAATGTATCGATATATTGAAGTATAAAAACATTGACATGAAATTAGAAAATAACTATTGAAACATTTTAAGATAAACAATTTAAAAGTTAATAAAAATAAATTCCCAATGAGTTTATATAAACTCACTGTGAACTCATAATGTGAGTTTATATATACATATATTTCATTATAACAAAATAATATATATGTATTTATACTATAAATGAGAAATAAAAATATATTTTTCTATCGGGGTAGGGACGGGGAATGTATTCCCTATTCTTATCCCTGTTTGGTCAACAAGAAGAAATTTCTCCTCACTTCCTCCCTCATTTTCTGTCTAGTCAGGAATTTTTCACCTTTTTTGGGTGGGTTCCTACGAGACCTCGATCCAGCAGGATAAATGTACATCTCTAGATTCAACAGGATCTATTATTTAGAGAAAAAAAATGTGGTCATTTTTTTTAAGTACAAAAGATAACAAACAAGAAAAAAAAAGTGTATTATATCACTTAGAAGTTATGAATATGATTTCATTCTTTTTGTCATCTTTATTATGATGATGATAATAATAATTATAGGGATATAAGAATTAAAACTTCTGACCTTAAGAGAACATGTAGATGTTAATTGTCGTTAAGTTAGATTGATGTTAACCATTATTCTTAGTTAGAAATTTAAAGATAACTTTCAAAAAAAACATGTTAAGTTATAAGTTTATTCAATGAATTTTTAAGTTTATGTTTATTTGGCTTCTAAACTTTCAAATTTGCATAATAACTTTAAATTTTGTATCTATTTAGTCCATGAATTTCAAAATTATATGTTATGTTCATAGTCTTTCAATCTTGCATTTAATTAGTTTTTTAACATATTTAGTTTTTTTTAAGTGACGTAATATATTAGATATAAAGTTAAAATTAATAAAAAAAAATATGTAACCCATTTTTTAAATAAGTTAAAATTGTTATTATTTGTAGTACATTCACATTAATTTCTTCTTTTGTTTTGTCTATTTTTTTAATAATATACTAAAAATGTTGATTCACTGTTTTTTGTCATGTTGAATAGCCCATAAACATGTGTAAATATCAATAAAAATAACGTCACACATTGACGAAAATTTAATATATAAGGCTAATAAGACTACAAACTTTCAATTTTGTGCTTTCGTATATATATTCATGCATTTATGAAGGAAAACGTTGAACAGTTTAATCTGGTGACACAAAATTGAACTTCAATAATTTATTGGACACAAAATTAAAAGCTTAAATATTTATTAGATACTTTTTAAAGTTTGGCATACAAATAGCCACATATTTAAAAGTTTAAGAACTTATTAGAATTTAGACACCATAATCAAATTAGATACCAACTTAAAAGTATGGAGACTAAATAGGATTGGTAATGGGCATAACAGGGTCGGGGAGGGATGCACTCTCCGTCCCCGCCCATTCCCCATTTTGAGGAGTTGGGTTCGGGCTCGGGGATCGGATCCCCATGGAGAAAAACTCTCCATTTATATTTATATTTTTAATTATTTATTTATTTAAAATCAATTAAATTTTGGTATTTATATTTAAATTTTAAATATTTAATATAACAAAGTATTATTATTATTATTATTTTATTTAAATTAATAATTAAAAATATTTTAGATTTAATAAAAAAGTTTAAGATAATTATATTATGAAATAAATTTTAAAAAAGTAAAAGAAATTAAAAGAATAAACCCGTAGCTAAGCTACTGTTATATATATATATATATATTATTGTTATTATTATTAAAAATTATTTTAAAAAAATATTCAGAGTGATAATGGGGGTGGGGATGGGGCGGGGATTTTGTCCTCGTCCCCACCCCATCCCTGGTCGGAGACCCATACTTTATCCCTGGTTTGACCTCATCCTTGGTCAAATCAAGGATTCCTTGCCCTGGTCGGGATGTTGATCCGTGGAAATTTTTGCCAATCCTAAAAGACTAAACTTTTATTTTAACCTAAAAACATATTAAAGGTGTTTGTGCCTTTTTTTTTTTTTCTCCTTTTAAAAAAACTTTAATATTACAAATTTTGTATATAAATTTAATGTGTACCTAATACCTAATAAAGAAAATTCATAAATTTAGATCACATTTTTATTTGACAACCAAAGTAAATCACAATAATTAAAACACAACACAACCATGCTTCTCTCTTGGTATGGTTTAAGATTTAAATCTTCTCCCATATTTGTTGAATTAAAATAACATTTTTTTTTTATTAATATAGACATAACTTAACATGTTAAAGCATATATCTTGGATCACTATGTTGTACGTTTGAATGTTTCACCCCAAATAATCGTATAATTATTTTCTTATTAATGAACAAAAGTTTTTAGAAATTGTATTTCACTATGCACTTTCTATTCAAATACATAAAAACGTATCCAATTTACATAACCTTTTCTACTCCATTTCTAAAATTTAATAAACTCAATAAAATAAAATAATAAAAATAAAAAAGACAAATAAAAAAAAAAAAAAGAACAACTAGAAACAATTTGACTTGTTTAAGCCATTGACAACTTCATTGATTGGTCTACATTTTGAATCTCTCTACCATTTAAAGCAACTAACAAACTAAATTATTAAACTAAAGAAAATAACTACGAAACCTAATTCATTTTTTTAAAAAAAAAATATAAAGATTTAAATACTATTTAGTCCCTGTATTTTGTGTTTTAGTTCATTTTGGTCCCTAACTTTCTAAATATTCATTTTTGTCTCTACACTTTCAACTTTGATTCATTTTGATTCCAACATTTTAAAAATGCTCAAAGTCTTTATATTTTAAACTTTGGTTTGGTTTGATCCTTATACTTTTAAAAAGTAATCATTTTTATCAAGTCATTTTCATTTTCAAAGGATAAAAATGGTCACATTTTAACAATTAAATGATAAAAAAAATCAAAGTTGAAAGTATAATGACAAAAAATGTACATTCTAAAAGTAAAGGAATCATAGTTAATCAAATTGAAATTATAAGGATCAAATTTTTTAAAAATAGAGGGACTAAAATAAATTAAAAAGAGAGTATGAGGATGAAAATAGTATTTAAACCAAATATAAGTTAAAACCAAGATAAAAAAGAAAAAATTTCTAATTTTAGTCCGACCATTAAAACTAAACACCCACAAAATACGGGAAATTACAAATGATGTCGGAATCCAAAAAGGATTCCACAACAAAATTTCGTGGGTAAAAGAAGTCAAACAGAATTGTTTTGATCTATTTCTATCCATGTTTTTTTAATTATCCATGTTTATGACGTCAGCTACCCTCTTATCCACAAAATTAAACAAAACAAAACAAACTAAACTCCTACTGTGAATATGGATCTATTTTTTTTTAATTTAATTAATTAATAACTGACAACAAGATCACTTCAAGATTCGTACACGTCAGATCATTAATTTTCAGCATCGGTACTTACGTGTAGTAGCTGATCATAACCTCCCTCCCTTTGTCCATCTGTCATTTTCTTCCTCTATTTAATCCCCAAGTCAGCACCCAAAAGTTCATAGCAAAAGAAAAACAAAAACAAAAACAAAAAAAACGTTCAAAACAACAAAAAGGGAAATTGAATTTTTTTCTGCAAATTTTGATGGCCAGAACTATTGTTTCAACCCAATCAAAGATCCCCAAGAAGGTCTTTTTCTACGTTTTTAATCGGTCGTTGAACACCGCCGCCTCCTCCTCCGCTGCCGCCTTCACCGCCGCCGCCACCTCCCCTCCGCTGCCCCTCAATCTCAATTCTCCGACCACACCCACCGTCGATTTCACCGACACGAGAGCCCTTTTTGGGTCTCTCCCTACCTCCGACCTCCTTCATGCCGCCACTACCCTCCATGCCGCCGCCATCGGCCCGGTCGTCGACGTCGGAATGTGGGTTATGAATTCTAAATTGATGGATGTTGAATTGGTTCGTGATTTGGTTTTGGGTACCGTTAAGCATACATTTTACCGACAGTTTTGTGCCGGTGAGGACGATGCCACCGTCGCTAAAACTGTCAGACGGTTGCACGATGTTGGGTTGAGAAGTATGCTTGATTATGCTCTTGAATATGCCGACGACGAAGCATCGTGTGATCGGAATCTCGATGGCTTTCTTCGAACCATCGAGATAACTAAATCGCTTCCACCTGGTTCTGTGAGTACTTTTTGAACTTTGTGTTGTTCTATTTTAGTGTTTAAATTTGTATTCTGTTCTTCAACTTTCATGATTGTTCTTTTCTTTTCTTTTCTTTCTTTCTTTCTTTTTTTTTTTTGCTAACTTTTCTTTTAAATGTTATGTTACTATTCAATATTATTTTTGCTTTTTCTCTTAAAAAAATCTGAAAAAATATAAATTCTGGCATTCATTCCATTTTAAAATTTTAATTTAATTAAAACGTTTTGGAATTAACTTGAGACTTTAAGTCTATTTTTATTTCTTTATCCAAAATTATATGCCTAAAATGTATATTTATTTTAATAACATTTAAAATAAACTTATAAATTACGGCATTTGTATTTTTCAATAAGCACTAATTTGCGTGTGCCAATAGTTAAATGTTTTAAAAATAGAATATAAAAGTTCAATCATTTTCCACGAGTTTATTGTTTAGGCATATTCTTAAATTTTATTTTTAGAAAGGTTTTTTTTTTAATCTCATAAAATTTAAGCTGATTTGTTGACATTTTTTTAAAAAGTTAATTATTTCTTCACTTTATTTTATTTAAAATAAATGGTAGTGACTAAAAAAGTTGGCATATAAGAGTATTTTTAAAAAAATAAATAAAAAAGAATTTTCTGGAATAGTCAACGGTCAATGTTTCTAGCACCATTTCGATAAGACTTTGCTGCCATGTATGTATGTCTTATGAATAATGCATTGCCACGTCATTATTTGATGGCTTTATTCTCAAGGAACGGTGTATAATTTGCCCAATTTATATGGAAACAAAATGGAATCTTTCTTAATATTTTAATAGAATTATTTCTTCAAAAACATTTCCATCTAAATCTTCTCATTGCGAAAAAGAAAAGTTGACTAAGCAACTACAGTAATATTCCAACCAAGCTTGTTCTAGTTGATGTGACATATTTTAAAAAATACTAATTAAATTCGATGTATTCTTTTCGAAAATTTATGTCTAAATATTATTAAATTTCTTTTTATATTTGTCGTCAGGGTCTGATTGGATCTGGTTTGTTCGTATTGATGTGATATGTTTTAAATACTTTTCAATTTTGACAACTAATAGAAGTATTGTTATATTTGATTGATAGGCAAGTTTTGTGGTGACAAAAGTGAGTGCAATTTGCCCATTGAGATTGCTTGAGAGAGTTAGTGATTTATTAAGATGGCAACAAAAGAACCCTAGCTTCAATCTTCCATGGAAGCTAAAAACTTTGCCAATTTTCTCTGAATCAAGCCCTCTTTACCACACTCTTGAACAACCAAAACCCTTAACACATGAAGAAGAAAAAAGCCTCCAAATGAGCCATGAAAGGCTAATGAAAATTTGTCAAAGTTGTGTTGATGCCAATGTTCCTTTAGCCATTGATGCTGAACATACCAAAGTTCAACCAGCCATTGATTACTTCACTTATTCAGCTGCTATCATTCACAACAAAGACCATATTCCAATAGTGTATGGAACCATTCAAGCTTATCTAAAAGATGCAAAAGATAGACTTTTATTAGTTAACAAAGAGGCTTCCAAATTGAAAGTTCCACTTGGGATTAAGCTTGTGAGAGGTGCTTATATGTCAAGTGAATCCAAAATCGCTTCTTCTCTTGGCTTTGAGTCTCCAATTCACAATACAATTCAAGATACACATGTTTGTTACAATACTTGTGCATCTTTCTTGCTCGACAACATCGCCAAGGGCTCGAGCGGAGTTATTCTTGCAACCCATAACGTTGAATCAGGTAATGATCACATACACAATTAAGCTTTTCTTATTTCATGTTCAAGCTTGGTCAGTTTGATCAGTAGTAGTATTTCGTTTGGTGTTTTGAGTAGGGAAATTGGCAGCTACCAAAGCATATGAGATAGGGATGGGAAAGTTGAAGCAAAAGCTTGAGTTTGCGCAATTGTATGGAATGTCAGAAGCCCTTTCTTTTGGGTTGAGAAATGCAGGGTTTCAAGTGAGTAAATACATGCCATTTGGACCTGTTGATATGGTAATGCCATACCTTTTGAGAAGGGCTGAAGAGAATAGAGGCCTCTTATCTACTTCAAATTTGGATAGACAACTTATGAGGTAAAAACATATCTTTCATCTTACAAATTCATGTGCTATTTATAAGTGTTAGATGATATAATATTAAGATGTATCAGAACATGTGGTTTAAAAAGAGTTTTATATTCGAACTCCTTCCATATTATTTGTCTAGACAAAATAAGCTTAATTTTTTAGTCAATCGACGATTTAAGCTGAAGATGAGTATGAATTTGATTAACAAATTTGACCCATTTTAAATGTTATGATTCTTGCAGAAAGGAGTTAGGAAGGAGGATGAAAGAGTGCTTAAGGTGAAAGAAAGGGCCTTTTAGCAATTTCAACAACCTACAACAAGAAGAAGATTTGCAATTTTTGTTTATAGGATCACACTTGTTTTTAAAGTTTCCTTTTGTTACTATATTCATTTGTGTTTTGAACTTTTGGAAGTTTTAAATGTATCATTAGATATTATTCTGAAATAATAGGAGCTTTATAATTGAAATAGCAAATTGTATGTGTCTCTATCTCATATGAAAACAAATTAGATGATATATGAAACTCAATTAATTGTCACTAAAAAGAAAAAAAAAATTGAAAGAGAGATATGAAAATGAAATTCAAACCCAGAAAACAACCAAAGTGTCATGGAATCTCCTTTATTTCATTTTTCAAGACTTGTGTGTATGGAAAAAGTATTTAGTGAGTTAGCAAAAATTTGAAGAGAAACTGACCCACTAATTAAGAGAATTTTTGGAGAAATTGGACAACTAAGAGAAATAAAATTAAAGTTTCAAAATTCTCCAAGTCTTTTAAGAAGTTTGAATTTCATAGACTTTTGTAAATGGTAAGATAATAGAAAATAATGATAATAACTAAAGTATTTATGAGTTTACTTTTTCAAAATTAAAAACCAAAAATGTCATCAAACTATGTTTAAATAAACTAAATTTAAACTTTTTATAAACTAAATTGCAAAGTCAATTTGATGAATAAAAAGAATAAAGTTTTCTCCTTTAACATGTGTATAGGGTTAAACTACAAATTTTGTTACTATGATCAAGAGAAAATTAAAATTGAGTTCTTATAATTTTAAAGGTTAATATAGTGATTTTTTCTTACCGTAGAAACTATTGATAAATTAGTTTGCTTGGAAATTACTTTGCAAAACTAGTTAGTATGAGAATAATCTTTCTTAAAACATGGTTTCTTTAAAATATTGAAGATATTTAGTCACTCACAAATTTTAGGATTACTCCTCAAGGGTCGATATGCTTCTAACACTGGTGTCAATCCTGTGGACACAAAAGCATATATTTAGTTACTAGCATTGGTCTCTCTTTTGAGACTAACTTTTAAGTAAACCTTTGCGTTTAGCCTTCACCTAGAAGACTTTCATTCAAGCGCATACCTTGCTGTAGGTTTAGTACTTAGAAATTTCCTTGAGATTTTGGCTCTTGCAATGCTTCCAAATACACTTCACAAACTCATCCCCTCTTGTGCAACCAACACTTGCTCTAAGTGTTCCTTCAGCTGCACATGATCGTCCATAAAGGCTGTTATGCATCCTAGCCCTCAACGCAAGCTTTCCTCAGCCCACACAGCGAGTCAAAAGGGTTCTCTCTTGACTAAGCAGTTGACGTTGGGATTTAACCACAACAGGGTTATTCTCAACTAAGTAACAGTCTAATGTTTTATGATGAAAACAACTTTACATGTTTTATGCTTGGAAAATGTTTATATTTTCGTACAAGGTTACTGTAAAGATTTATATTCCAGTATGATCTCTTTATTGAGACTTATGCATGAGAATCAGTTTTCTTTCTTAAGTCACTCACTGGGCTAGCAAGCTCACTCCATTTTCAAATGTTTTTCTTTCTCCCAGGTAGCGGTCAAATCTTCAGAAGGTAGCTCCGCATCTGCTCTACCACTGAAAGACAAGAGTTATTCTAACCCGGTATTAACTATCCAACTTGTTTTTCTTATTTCAGCTACTTAACCCACACATGGTTAGTTAAATATACAAAACCATGCCATTGATACATAGATAACTAACTACAATGTATGAAATGGCTAAAAACTTCTAATAGTAGTGTATCCTTGTGACACGTTGTCAAACAAAATGAAACTCAATTTTAAAACAATAGAAACAATTTCGAAAGTAAGGAAGTTTCTCAAAAAAAAAAAAAATAAATAATAATAATAATAATTTTAATGGGTAGCATTTTTAAAGCTAATAAAATAACTAATTATTTGGAAACATTTTTGAACAACTACGTAAATATAGCAAAATTTACTAGTGATAGACTCTCTTGTTAATAGACTCAATGCTAAAATTTATTGTTGATAAACTTCTATTGGCGATATGGTTTATCCCTAGTAGACTCTAAAAGTTACATCTGAATTTTAATGTATTTACAAATTCTTTTGTATTGTGCTATATCTACAAATCTTTAAGGGGGTGTTTGGCGGTATAATATATCAACTCATTATTTGGTCCATCAATTTTAAATGTTGGTAGAGTTGAGTTGGTATATTTTACCAATTCACCCAAATTCTCCGTTCTTCCTATGTTTTCAATGGCTCCACCCATCGACCACTGTCACACTCCAAGAACTAACTCCGAGCTCCAACAACTACCTCATATGACAACTTCGGCGACCAACTCTGGGCTCCGAGAACCACCTCCGATGACAACTTCGACTACCAACTCCGAGCTCTGACAAACTTCGCACGACCAACTCCGACAACCACCTCTTGTGACCTAACTCCGACGACCACCTTCGCGCTACCAACTCCGATGACCATTTGGCTCCGACAACAAACTCCAATGACCACCTTCGTAGGCTCTAACAACCACCTCCGACTACAAACTTTGATGAAAATCACCTTTGATGATCACCTTTGAGTGAGCAACTTTGACAACCAACTTAAGGCTTCGATAACCACCTTCGACGACAAACTCCGACAACCAACTCTAATACCACCTTCATGCGACTAACTTTGGGATCCTACAGTCACCTCCGACTACAATCTCCAGCGAAAATCATATTTGATGATCAACTTCGTTGACCACTTTCGCCCGCCCAACTCCGGGATTCGAAAACCACCTGCGATGACAAACTTCGACAACCAACTCCAATACACCTTCATGATATCAACTTTAGGCTCTAACAACTACATCCGGCTACAAACTCTAGCAAAAATCATTTTCAATACTCAACTTCAATAACTCCTTCCGACTACTATAAGATTGGTGACTGTTAAAGTATGTTGTAGGATTGTTGATTATATTTAAAAAATATTATTTTGTCTACATTAAGTGCAATATTTACACGTAGTGAATTCACATATCAAATGAGTATTAAGAATATTTAGACGAAAAGTATGTATGTAGTTGAAAAGTATGTAACATATAACAAAAAACCATGAAATGAATTTTTTTTCCTGGAACATTAAGAATTAGTGAAAAATAGAGATTTTTTATCTAATGATCCTCCAAATTTAGAGGAAATGAAAGTAAAACTGTTGAAGAAATGGATGACATTCCATTGGTTATTACGATGATGAGGGAGATTTAATTAAAAAAATGCATGACATAGTAAAAATATAGAGCAACAATAGGAAGATGAAGAAAAAGAAGAAGATTGGTTAGAAAGTTTTGATTCGCTTTAGTTTCTCATTTTATTTAACCATATTTCTACCAGAAATGTAATAAGTTAATTGTTGTTCATAGTCCAAAAAAGAAAGAAAGAAAGAAAAGTTCTAAAAATTAAAAGAAAAAAGTTACAATCCATATTTTATTCAAACAAAGACGATTAAAATTTTTGAATAAAAAAATTTCAAAACAAAAATAGTAATCATATAAGTATATTATTTTGAATTCAAAAAACTATATCAGATACTTAGACATATAAACTCAATTCTACACACCAACTACATGAACTTTACATATACATTAACTCCAAATATCCTATCTCTACTCAGCGTCCCAAACAGTCCCTAAATGTGATTGTCATATTTACCATGTCGTCAATAAATAAATAAATAAATAAAAGTAAACCTTGAAGTAAATTTATAATTTAAACAAAGCATATTTATCATAAATTTTAATTCTTAATTTAATTGAAAAATATTCTCACTCACTCTTCGTCCCAACCCCTCTGAAATCGGACGCTTTCTCCGCTCTCTCTCCCTCCTTAACTTACCGCCGGCCGCCGTCTCGCTCCGTCTCCGGCATTCGGGGATCAGTTTGTCCTGTCTCTCAAGAAGCCGATCGCTTCACAGAATCACGGCAACCATCAGTAAGTCCTACAAATAGAATAATCGGAAGCATATTGAAGAATTTTACTTCAATAGAGAGTATGATTAGAGGCTGTTTTTGGATCCTTTAGTTTTGTCTGTCTTGTTCGATTGATTAATTCAACACTATCATGTGTATCGTATACGTATTCGTATTCGTATTCTACACCTCAACTTGGGGACTATGTATGTAAGTTTCTTTTATTTATTCAACACTATCAATGTATTACATTCTCAAGAATCTCCTCTTTTGGCTTTGGTGTTTTTAACATTTCCTCTGTCGACAATGATGCAGAAAGCAGAATAAAGTGGTAATGGCGGAAAGTGCTCTTAACTTGTTATAGACCACCCATATCACAATTTTGCAATTCCGTTTTCTTCTGGGTTCAAGCACAGACCTACCTGCGAATTTCATTGATGATGGTTGTGCAGAGGCCCTAGAGGTACGAAATTCCTTTGCTATCTTCATCGATCTCAATCAAATATGTAAAAATGTAGGGTTTGTGAAATCGTTATTTCATTACCTTTCTGCTATGAACGTCGAGGTCGAATTTGCTTAGAAGCTATGATATCTGCTTCATCTGATGAAAATTGGTTTCCCAGAGCATGGATGTTTCGAAAGAAATCCATTACTTTTTCCTTAAATAAATATTGTTGAGTTTCGGCGTCTGTACTTCTTTTTGGGGATTTCTGGGTTGTTTTCCAATTGCCAGTGCATGAATAATTGATCGAATTTAGATATTATGCTGTATGTTAAACTATTTCTGGGTACCTGCCAGTTCATTCGGTGATTCCTTTTTCTTTTTTTCTTTTTTTCTCTGGAGCTAAATTGTCTATAGGACCTGCTCGATAGACATTTTTAGTTGTCTTTGTCAAGAAATAAGTTTGTTTGTTCACGTTTTTAATATTTTTAAATTGTATCAAATCTTAAAAATGAACATTAGTCGCTTGAAAGAAAAAAAAATGGCATTTGGCTAAGAATACAAAAGAGTTTTCTTGATTAAGGAGTTTAAAAGTGAAAAGACGAAAATGAAAAAATAAAAAGGTTGCGAGTAAACTTACATTTTTAAAAACAGAATGCCAAGAGTGAAGTTGTCTATGAATAATGCTTCAACTTTCATTTGCATCTGTTTTGGGTTTTGTTACATTGCAACTCTATTAATCGGCATCACGTTCTTAAACTTGTTTGACACTTAGAAACAAGGCAAGAGTTAACTGAAACACCAAGATTGTGCAACCATGGTTATTTCCCAGCAGCCAAAGAAAAGAGTGGCTTTTGTGCTTATTGACGGGTTGGGTGATGTCTCGTTACCAAAATTTGGATTCAAGACTCCTCTGCAAGTGGCCAAAGTTCCTAACTTGGATGCAATTGCTTCTGCTGGTATTAATGGTCTCATGGACCCTGTCGAAGTAGGGTTGGGTTGTGGAAGTGACACAGCTCATCTTTCTCTTTTGGGCTACAACCCTAGAGTATATTATAGGGGTCGAGGTGCATTCGAGTCTATGGGAGCTGGATTGGCGATGTCACCTGGAGACATCGCATTTAAGGTGCATTTCTCTACCTTTATTCCCACAGTCCTTCCCATTTTTTTTTATCGTTTATCACTGACTCTTGAAACACGGATGCATATAAGATAGAAACATAATTATAGTTGGACGTTTTCACTTCAAGTTAGAGCCTGAACTTAAACGAGTGAAGGAAACTTTATGCAAACATGATTTGATCAAAATCTATTATTTGGCATGAAAATGAATGCTTTTTATTTCTCATAATTTAACAACATAGTGCTTTTAACATGCTCAGATTTTTTAGGAGAATTTTTTTAACTTAATCATATAATTAAAATCCAGCCTCTCATCTCTTTCTCTCCGGTTATTGTTATTATTTATTATTATCATTAATTTCTGGAACTGGGACTCACATATTGTTGTTGCTATATTTATTTCTCTTTTGTTTTGGAGTTGTAGTGTGCTTCTTTCGAACTTCTTCCACATGGCTGCAGTTTCAACTTTTTTGCTCAAAATCGCATCTTCATCTTCTCACTGCGTTTCTTTATTTCATCTTTTCTATTCTTCTGCTATGTTTGTTGGGATATTTTGAAAGAGTATCATTTTCTATTCTTCTGCTATGTTTGTTGGGAAATTTTGAAAGAGTATCATTTTTAGTCTGCAATTGACTAGTGGCTTCACAATTGTAGTCAAACTTTGCTACATTGGACGAGAAAACAGGAATAGTAACTAGTAGGAGGGCTGATAGACACTTTGAGGAGGAAGGGCCAATATTATGTGCAGCACTTGACAGAATGAAGATACCAAGTTTCCCAGAGTATGAGGTTAGAGTCAGGTAGTTTGTACTCCTTACATCATTAAAATCATCAAATGTTTCATCCTATCTGGTCCATTTGATCAGTTCATGAATAACCATACTTTATTTGGAAACATTCCATTATATCAACTCATACTGGTTTCAGAAAATTGAAATTCAAATAAAAATTCTCGTTACAAGGTTGTTGGAGAAGTCCAAATGAATTTTATGCTCATAAGTCCCAATAATAATAATAATAATAATAAGATTATTGTAATAGACCCAATGACTTCAGTGGTAAAGGGTCATCAAGGTTTTCAAATCTCACATGCCCATATTATTTGTTCAGACTTTTATTTTCAAAGGTAGATAACAAGATTTATCTCATTATCCTTTTTCTTCTTTTCTTCCTGTAGGTATGCCACAGAGCATAGATGTGGTGTGGTTGTGAAAGGACCAAATTTGAGTGGGAATATTTCGGGAACAGACCCTTTGAAGGATAACCGCTTACTTTTGCAAGCAGAGGCCTTAGATGATTCTAAGGAAGCAAAGCTTACTGCAGCTGTTGTGAACGAGTTGTCCAAGGAAATATCGCGAATCCTAGTTTCTCACCCAATAAATGCAAAGCGTGCAGCAGAAGGGAAAAACATAGCCAACCTTGTTCTTTTACGAGGTTGTGGTATTCGAATTGAGGTTTGTTCTTTTATATTTTTTTCTTATACTATGTGCCCTGAGTTTTTATTCGTAGGATTGCAGTGTTGATGTTCATGTTTCCTTTTGTTTGGCTGTACCATGTGTTGATACTGTTAGGAACCAAAGGTAATATAGGATACCTTTGTCCCACATTGGTTAGAATAGGATGACCAATGTGGTACTAAAGTGGCTTGGCTCTCCCACTCCAATAACTAGCTTTTGGGGTGTGGTTCTCCAAGGTGCTTAAGTACCTAACAGATACATCTCCCCATGAAATGCAAAACATTTATATTTGTACATGTTTGGGAGTGATTTTGAAGGTAACATTTCAAAATTTTCATACTATTAGAATTGATTTTGAATGATTAAAAGCATTTTTTGAGTGATTCTTGAGAGGTTATGGGTTCAATCCATGGTGGTCAGCTACTAAGGATTTAATATCCTACGAGTTTCCTTGACACCCAAATGTTGTAATTTTAACCCTTTACGAATCACTCCTAAACATGCCAATATTCTTCTTTGGGAATGATGTTTGTACACCATCGGCCGTTTACATTAATGAAAAAATATAACCAGTTGCAATTCAATGTGTAACTCATGCACTTGAAAAACTTGTATAATTCGGATCAGGTAGAAACTTGGGATCTCTCGCATTCAAGTTGTCTTTTACTGAGATGTTATCCATGACAGTGACAGCAAGTGCATTGATGAACTTCAATGAAAGAACTCTCACACAGCTTACACTCTGCATAACAGGTTCCTCCATTTGAGAAGAAACATGGTTTATGGCCATGCATGGTGGCACCCACTAAAATTATAGCTGGTCTGGGCTTGTCACTAGGAATTGATATCCTAGACGCTCCCGGAGCAACTGGAGATTATCGAACACTTTTAACCTCAAAAGCTACTGCAATAGCAAAGGGACTCTCAGCTCCTTTGCAATCCTGTCCCAATGTTTTTGTGCCAGGAGAAGATGAACTCAAACCAGGTCGGGCTGATGGTTACGATTTTGGGTTCCTTCATGTCAAGGTTGGTTCATTTTCTCCTTAACTCTAAAAAATATGTCCGTTAGTCGATAAATTTTTAGAACCCCTCTTTTAGTTCTCATCACATATGCAACTAAGCAATGGAGACACTGCAGCAATGTTTTTGGCTGTTGAAGAGGATTATCGGATACTGTCTATTTGAAGATTTGTCACCACTCACCAAAAATCTTAGAAAAAGATTATTCAAAGAATTAAAAAAAAAAAACAGTTATAAAATATGCATAGTAATATTGGAATGCCATGAATCTGATATCTAGCGCTCCAAACGATCAAGTCTCATATTTGTTATATTTACATTATTTACGAATTTTGACCCTAGAGTTTAGAGAAGTACGTTATATAAACTCTCTAACCTTAGAGGCACATTTGATTGTATTCTGAATTTTTTTGTTTAATAACACTGTTATCTCCCTCTGCCCATGGACATTGTTAATGCACGGTTAGTAAACCACGTAAATCTATGTCAATTCTCTATTACTTCACGTTTTCTTTTTTCTTTATTTGTCAATTCCATAACACATGGTTTTGTTTATTTGTAATTACATTGAAAGTCTACTCTCAGAATGTGGTTACTTGACAATCTTGTAGGCAATAGATGATGCCGGGCACGATAAGGCAACTATATTTAAAGTCAAGGGAATGGAAGCTGTTGATAGAGCAATAGGACAACTAGCCAAGCTTCTCTGGAAGGCAGAATCCAGTGGGAATTTCCAGTACTACCTGTGTGTGACAGGAGACCATTCTACTCCAGTTGAGTATGGAGATCACAGTTTCGAGCCAGTTCCGTTTACAATGTGTAGATTGAAAGACTTTGTAGGCGCTGTGGGTGGGGAGTCGGTAATTGCAGGCATTTCTCTCGACCCGTTTCCGCTTCCAACAGTCGTACCCGGTGAGGACTTGGAGAGGAGAGAAATTGAGAAGGTGGAAGAAGAGAAAAACAAAGAGTGCCAGGCTTTTGGTGGTGACTCAGTTTGTGAGTTTGATGAGATTACAGCTGCCAAGGGATGTCTTGGGCGCTTTCCTGGTGGAGAGATGATGGGTATTATTAAGAAATTCCTCACATTGGATGCATGAATTGCTTCAGTTCAGGTGGCTTTTATTTATGTACGTTTTCTTTTATTATCAAATTGATGAAGAATCATGAATCTCGACCAATCGGAACAACACCATCCCCTGAAGTGAATGCTGTGAATTTTAATGATAATCAAGGTAAAGGTCAAGGTCATGGTCGAGGTCGTGATCGTGGCAGAGGAAGAAATAATTATTATTTTCGTGGTGGTCGTTCTAATCATTTAAATTTTAAAAGAATCACATAAAATGATGATCACAAAGGAAAAACTTCACAAGATAAAAGTTCAAAGAGTGTTGAAAATAAATGCTTCCGATGCAGAATGATTGGGTATTGGTCACATACCTGCCATACGTTAAAACACTTAGTTAACCTCTATTAAGCCTCTCTAAAGGAAAAAGAGAAAAATGTGGAAGCAAATTCTGCATACCAAGATAATGACATTTTCTGAATCTCCTGAAGAGAAGATTGGCATAGTTGGTGACACATCAAGTGTTTCTTTTGACTTTGAGAATATATAGACTTAATGTTGTTGTTTTCTTTTTATCTATCTTCATGTTTTTTTTAATAACTTTTGTATATTTTAAGTGTTGTTTTTCTTATTATAATATATATATATATATATATATATATATATAATGAAGAAACATGGAACATTTTCATTTGTTGGGTGTTTCAAAAATGAGCAAAAAAAATCTATATCTGGTAAACAGTGCAATTACACATACAATACTTACAAATAAAAAATATTTTTCCAAATTGACAATGTTGAAAGCAAAGTAAATACAATATTATGTTATGCAAACTTGATTGAAGGTTTTGGAAAAACAAATATTATTTTGTCTAGAGGAATAAAATTTACAATTAACAATATATTGTTCTCTAGTCAATCAAAGAGAAATCTTCTAAGTTTTAAAGATATATGTTACAATGGTTATCATATTGAGACTAATAGTAAGAATAATGTGGAATATCTACTGTTTTAAATGAAAAACATATGTTAGAAGAGTTTTCTGCTTTATCTTCTAGATTGTATTATACTCATGTACGAGTAATTGAAATATATGCAACAATGAACCTGAAGTTCATGAATTCAGACATATTTACAATTTGACATGATCAATTAGGTCATCCAGGATCTATAATGATGAGGAGAATTATTGAAAATCCAAATGGACACTCATTGAAAAACCAAAAGATTCTTCAATCTAATGAATTATCATGTGATGCTTACTCTCAAGAAAATTTGATAATTAGACCATCATCATATAAAGTGGGGACCAAATCACTTGCATTTTTAGAACAAATTCATGGTGAAATATGTGGACCCAATAACCCACCAAATAGACCATTTAGATATTTTATGGTATTAATAAATGCATCCAGCAGATGGTCACATGTACGATTATTATCAAGTCAAAATCTTGCATTTGCAAGATTATTTGCTCAAATAATTAAGTTAATAGCACAATTTCCTGATTATACAATTAAGACCATTCGTCTTAATAATGTTGGTGAATTTACATCCAAACTTTTGATAATTATTGTATGTCAATTGGAATAAGTGTTGAACATCTTGTAGCTCATGTTCATACACAAAATGGTTTAGTAGAATCATTTATAAAACGTTTGCAATTAATTGCAAGATCATTACTTATAGAGCTAAGCTTCCTTCATCTATATGGGGATATGTTATTTGGCATGCAGCGTCACTTGTACGCATTAGGCCAATAGCTTAGATAAGTACTCGCCACTACAATTGGCTTTTCCATCTGATAATTTTTGGATATGCAATATATGTTCCAATTGCTCCACCACAATACACTAAGATGGGGCTTCAAAGGAGGTTAGGAATATATGTTGGATATGATTCCCCATCAATTATTAAATATCTTGAGCTCCTGACAGGTGATGTATTTACTGCACAATTTATTGATTGTCATTTTAATGAGACAAATTTTCCAACATTAAGGGGTGGGGGTGAATTAAGAAGTTGGAAAAAGAAATTACATGAAATACATTGTTATTGTATCATTTAGATCTCTGTATAGATCAATGTGAACTTGAAGTTTAGAAAATAATTCATTTACAAAATATAGCAAATCAATTACCAGATGCATTTCTAGATGCAAAGAAAGTAACTAAGTCACATATACCAGCTGCAAATGTTCCATAAAAAATTGATATCACAACACAACAAGTTGTCACTAATGAGTCTGGAACAAAGCGTGATAGACCAATGGGTTCCAAAGATAAAAATCCTCGAAAACAAAAATTAATTAATAGTGAGAAAGACTTGGTTGAGGATGTAAATACCCATAAAGAAATCCTCAACATGGCTAGTGAGGAAGGTGAAATACCTAAAGATAATAATGAGATTTCAATAAACTATGTCATGGCAGGAAAAAGATGGAATCGAACTAATGTAATTATTGACAACATTTTTGTGTTTAATGTTGCTTTTGATATTACATATGAAAATGAGGATCCTGAACCAAAATCTGTTGAAGAATGTTGATAAGAAAAGATTGGCTTCAGTGGAAAGAAGCAATCGAGGCAGAATTGGTTTGACTGTGTATAAAAGTCTGGATATGCATCTTATGGATGTAGTCACAACATATTTATATGGATCTCTTGATAATGATATTTATATGAGAATCCTAAAAGGATTTAAGATACCTAAAACATATACATCAAATTCCCATGAATGATATTCAATAAAGTTATAGAGATCACTATATGGATTGAAACAATCAGGACGGATGTGGTACAATTGCCCGAGTAGATATTTATTGAAAGAAGGATATCAAAATAATCCAATATCTCCATGTGTTTTTATAAAGAAATCACAATAAGGATTTATTATTATAACTGTATATGTTGATGACTTGAATATAATTGAAACTCTTGAAGAGTTTTCAAAGGCAATAGAATATCTTAAGAAAAAATTTGAAATGAAAGATTTCGTAAAAACAAAATTTTGCCTTGATTTGCAAATCGAGCATTCATCAGTCAACTTATATAGGAAAAATTTTGAAAATATTTTATATGGACAAAGCACATCCATTAAATATTTCAATGGAAGTTCGTTCATTGATATAAAGAAAGATATATTTCGACCTCGAGAAGATAATAAAGAACTTCTTGGTCCTGAAGTATCATATCTTAGTGCAATTGGTACACTTATGTAACTTGTTAATAATACAAGACCAGATATTGTATTTTCAGTAAATTTATTAGCTAGATATAGTTCTTTTCCTATAAAAAGAAATTGGAACGGAATTAAGCATATACTCCACTATCTTCGAGGAACAATCGATATGGGTTTGTTTTATTCAAATAAATCAAATTTTGATCTAGTTGGTTATGTAGATTCTAGATATTTATCTGATCCACACAAAACTAGATCTCAAACAGGTAATCTGTTCACATGTGGAGAAACTGCTATATCACGGAAATTGGTGAAACAAACTATAACGATCACTTCCTCAAATCATGCTGAAATTCTTGCAATTCACGAAGCTAGTCGAGAATGTGTATGGCTAAGTTCAATGACTTAGCACATTCGTGAAACGTGTGACTTGTCTTCTAGTAAAAACCTTCTAATAATATTATATGAAGATAACACAGCTTGCATAGCCCAAATCAAAGGAGGATATATTAAAAGAGATAGAACAAAACATAGTTCATCGAAGCTTTTCTACCCTTATGATCTTGAAGAAAATGACGACATCATTGTACAACAAATTTATTCGAAGGATAACCTGGCAGACTTATTTATAAAGGTATTATCAACCGCAACTTTTGAAACATTGGTGCACAATATTGGAATGTGGCAACTCAGAGATCTTAAGTAATGTTTTCATAAGGGGGAATAAATATATTTTATTTTTTAGGAATATGTATTATATGAAATATGTACTTGTTTTCCTTCACTAGGGTTTTTCCTTGTAAGATTTTAACGAGATATATTTTATATATATATATATATATATATATATATATATGGGCATCTAAGGGGTATTATGAATATTATAATAGAAAATAGATACTCATTACTTAGTGTCCTAAAGGCCATGTGTCACTGTTCACACGAGGTTTCCGGAGAAACGTGTTTCGTGGAGTTGAACATGAGTTGGTGTTGATGTTGGAGTTGATTTGATGCGATGTGGTTCGATCTCTAATATTTTATCCTCTGATTCTCTCTCAATTGGGTGAATATGCTTGACTTGGAGAAGGAAAGCACCGAACATTCTTGAAGTAGAAGTCTTGGAAGCTTGGAGTAGAAGTTTTTGAAGAGTATTTGTGTCTTCAAAGGTCTTCAGCCTTATAGGAGCGCAGCTTCAGGAGTCTTGGAAGTTTGAAGTAGAAGTCTTGGAAGAGTATTTGTGTCTTCAAAGGTCTTCTACCTTATAGGAGTGTAGCTTCAGGAGTCTTGGAAGCTTGAAGTAGAAGTTTTGGAAGAGTATTCGTATCTTCAAAGGTCTTTTGCCTTATAGGAGTGCAGCTTCAAGAGTCTTGGAAGCTTGAAGTAGAAGTTTTGGAAGAGTATTTGTGTCTTCAAAGGTCTTCTGCCTTATAGGAGTGTAGGAGTCTTGGGAGTCCTCTGCTTGTTAGTGAATTCTCTCTAGGTCTTCTGAAGGTAGAAAATATTGCCCTTACAAATGAAGAGAACTTCTTTATTTATAGAGTTCTCAGGTAGGCTTCGTGGGCTTGGTTGGTCCATGGGCCTGACCCTTGGGTTCAATTAGTTGGTTTTGGGCCTGATCTGGAATTTGGGTCCAATTCAACTTTTTTTGTAGTTTGGACTTTAAGCCCAAATAGTAATATCAAATTGGACCAATTTAATCTCATCTGATTCATCCGCGTGACGTCATCGAAACTTGTCTTCAATTCAATTTGGGACATGTGTCAACTTCTAATTGGACCCAAAGTCAATGATTTAGAAATTCATCGTTAATTTAGCAAACAACGTGGTGACTTGTGATTAGTCCAAAATTTTTCATTCAACAAATGCCCCATTTTTCGAGATTTATGCATGTATATGGGCGAATGAATCTCGAAAAAAATGTAATTTGAGATCAAAGTATGATTTTTTTACTCTTTCAATTTGATGCATCATCATGATAAAAATATGAGAATTTAGCTCAAAATTTTAATTTGAAATCTTGTTCGTTTGACACACTTTCGCTAAGTAAACTTTAATTTGAACTAAAGTAGAATTTATGTTCTACTTTAATTGAAAATTTAATTTAATTCGAATTCGGAATAGAATTTGGGGTGAAATTGAATCTTGATCAATTTTGGTTTGAGATAAAAATTTGGGATATGCTCAATTTTACTTGGAAATGAGTATAGAAACTAAGGTTGATTTAAATTTGAGATAAAATTTAGAATATAGCCAAATTTTGACTCGGAATTTTATTCATAACTCAATATCAAGGTTAACCATTCGAATATTGATAAAATTTGGGATATGGCCAAATTTTAATTTGGGACGGATTTGACATTTATCTCACTCGATTTGGCTGGCTTGAATTTAGAATAAAAATTTGGATTAGAAGCTTTAGACTGAGATTTGGAATAATAGTTGATTTTAATTCCAATTTGAATGGAATATGAATTTGAACTTAAATGGAAGAGATTTTGGAGAGCCAACGTATTGGAAGACAGCCTTACTAGTGAGATTAGGCCATTACCAACGATAACAAACCATTATCAGCGAGATCAGGCCATTACCATTGATACCAAACCATTACCAGCGAGATCAGGCCATTACCAGCAATACCAAGCCATTACTAGCGATACTAGGCCATTACCAGCGATACCAAACCATCACCAGCAATACCCTCACCAGGAACTTAATTTGAGAATCGAATTCGATTCGTTTAACAGCTGAAGAAGGAATGATACTCTGCTGTCGGAGACAAGAAGAAGAAGAGGACGAAGAAGAGTGTAGAAACATAGAAGATCTACATCTTCAAGGTGCTGAAGCAAGTTCATCCAGATATCGGTATTTCCAGCAAGGCCATGGGTATCATGAACAACTTCAACAATGATATCTTCGAGAATTGGCCAAACACGTTGTCTCTGAAGGCACCAAGGCGATGACTAGATTCACAAGTTCCTCTCCTTTCATAATCTTCTTTTTGCAGTGCTTGCAATTAGCACGTGAAATTT
Source organism: Benincasa hispida (assembly GCF_027475165.1). NCBI lineage: Eukaryota > Viridiplantae > Streptophyta > Magnoliopsida > Cucurbitales > Cucurbitaceae > Benincasa > Benincasa hispida. Next base: position 422,837 of record NC_143483.1, read on the forward strand.
GTTGGAGAGAGCGAGATTTTGAGCGAGAAAGCGGGAGAGAGCGAGAGTGGAGAGAGCGAGATTTTAGGATAGAGCGACACTGGAGAGAGCGAGATCAGTGAGAGCATTTCGAGCGAGATTGTGGGAGAGAGCGACATCAGCGAGATGATTTTGAGCGAGATTCTCTCTTTTTATCATTATTATTATTATTTATTAATAATTTTTTTTTTATCTTAGGCAGCCATCTGTTTTGTGGCTAGTGATACCATCCTTAGCGAGATTTCCTTCTCCATACTGTTGGCTTATGCCAGATTCTCTCAAGTTTTAAGCTCAAAACTCCTCGCCGTTGAATCTGGGGATTCAAAACTCCATCGTGACCCCTAATTCAGGTAACCTCCAAACGAGCATGATCTTTTTTGTTGATTCTTAACTAATTTCAGCAAGAATCGGAGTTCCACAATAAAATAAACAGTATTCAGTTCGAGTAACCCATGATTTTATCAGATTTCAACCGATTAGTAGAAAAAAATCCCATCGAACTTAGCTACATAAATACTGGCAGGACGCATGCTCTTCTTCATCTTGTAGTGTGATCTTCTTCGTTCTTACGTCCTTTGCAGTTTGAATTGTGATTCTCTTTCGATCTTACATTCTTTACATCCTTTGTCAATCAGACTCGGATTGCAAATCAGCCTTGAATTGCAGTAGGAAGCTGAGGAGAAGGGAGAAAGGAGGAAAGATGGGGAATTAGGGCTTCCCTCCCTTTTTTGTTTTCATATATATTTTATTCTTTTTTTTTTTTTTGTTTCTTAAAATTTTTTTCTTTTTTTTTCACACTTTTCTCTTTTTTTTAGAAGTTTCTTTTTTTCTTTTCTTTTTGCTCTTTTTATTTATTATTATTATTATTTTTACTAACTTGCCCCCTACTATTTTTTTTGTAGGAGTTACAGTGCAACCAAAGGAGCACAGCAAAAGAAATTTTTTTTAATCTCATCGACTCGTCTTTGGTATGCATAAGGATGACCTTGGCATGGTCTATCTATTGTATCCGTATTCGTGCTTCCTGATCATCATGCGGAAACCTGCAAAGGTGCAGCGCCATTCGTGCCTCCTGATCGTCATGGGAGGGGCCCCGCAAAGGCTTACAACTCTCCCATTCGATCACCCTAGGTAGATTCTGAAAAGGTCTACCTTGTAGCACTGCTCGTGTATCCTGATCGTCATGGGAGGGGTCCCGCAAAGGCTGCAACTCTCCCATTCGATCACCCTAGGTGGATCCCGAAAAGGTCTACTTTGTAGCACCGTTCATACATCCTGATCGTCATGGGAGGGGCCCCGCAAAGGCTTACAACTCTCCCATTCATCACCTTAGGGAGGATCTTGGAAAGGTCTACCTTGTAGCGTCGCTTGTGTATCCTGATCGTCATGGGAGGGGCCCCGTAAAGACTTACAACTCTCCCATTCAATCACCCTAGGGAGGATCTCGAAAAGGTCTACCTTGTAGTGCCGCTCATGTATCCTAATCGTCATGGGAAGGGGCCCCGCAAAGGCATATAACTCTCCCATTCGATCACCCTAGGGAAGATCCTCGAAAGGTTTGCCTTGTTATGTTACTCCTTGATCAAAATTTAAAGATAAGGGAAATATGCCATTGAGTATTTGAAGATGAGGCGGATATGCCATCAAACCTTGAAGATGAGAAGAATGTGCCAAGATTTTGAACGGAGTCAGGTTGGCTAGAGTCGATCTCGCATACAAGGCGGAGCCAGACGGACCAGAGTTGTCCTCGCATATGAGGTGGAGCCAGATGGACTAGAGTCGTCCTCGCATATGAGGTAGAGCTAGACAAACCAAACTTGATCTCGCATATGAGGTGGAACCACACGCACATTTTTGGAAAGAAAGCGAAGCTACACAAATTTTGGAGAAGAGGTGAAATTGTATCAATATTTGGAGAGGAAACGAAACCGCACCACAACTTTGAAGATGGAGCGAAGTCGCATTGTCATTTTGGATATGAAACGAAGCCATGCCACGACTTGGAGATGAAGCGAAGCCGCTTCATTAGTTTGAGATGAAATGAAGCCACACCACGACTTTGAAGATGAAGCGAAGCCGCATCATTAGTTTGGAGATGAAACGAAGCTGCATCATGATTTTGTAGTCCGAGTCATTGAAGATGGAGTCGAGCCATGCACACCAACCTTGAACTTGAAGATGGAGCGGAATCATGCACACCGACCTTTAACTTGAAGATGGAAATGAGGCCATGCATGCCAATCTTGAACTTAAAGATGGAGAGGCATCAACGAAGCCTTTAAACTTAAAGATGGAGAAGCGTCGATAAAGCCTTTGAACTTAAATATGGAAAAGCATCGACGAGACCTTCGCACTTGAGTTTGACAACGCATCGACAAATTCTTCGCATTTGAGTTCGACGAGACCTTCACACTTGAGGAAACGAAATCGCACCACAACTTTGAAGATGGAACGAAGTCGCGTCATTAGTTTAGAGATGAAACGAAGCCACGCCACGACTTGGAGATGAAACGAAGCCGCGTCATTAGTTTGGAGATGAAACGAAGCCATGCCACGATTTTGAAGATGAAGTGAAGGCGCGTCATTAGTTTGGAGATGAAACGAAGCTGCGTCATGATTTTGTAGACCGAGTCATTGAAGATGGAGTCGAGCCATGCACACCATTCTTGAACTTAAAGGCATCAACGAAGCCTTTGAACTTAAAGATGGAGAAGCATCAATGAAGCCTTTAAACTTGAAGATGGAGGAGCGTATAAGTTTACTTATAAAGAGGAAGTGAAGCGCATTCCACGTGTGTGCCTTTTATTTACTGTGTTGGCTCTTTACGAGGGATGAACATGTTCAACCCATTGTGTTGCCCCTAATAGAGATGAACATCTTCAATCTGAAATGTCATTCTTTGACGGGGATGATCAACATCAATCTTGTAGTATTATACTTAGATGGTTCTGGTACCTCTTCTGATGGACTAAACTTAATTTTTTTAAAGTTTCCTTCGTACCTTTAAAGATAGAAATCGAATCATGACGTAGTTCAAGTTTTTTTTTTTTTAACTGGACTGAACTTGAAGTTTCTTTCAAGCTACCTACATACCCTTCTTAATGATAGGGATCAAGTCATAATATAGTTCGAAGAGAATTTTTTTTCTTTTTATGCGCGACTGAACTTGAATTTCTTTAAGTTGCCTACGTACCCTTTATAATGAAAGGGATCAAGTCGTAACGTAGTTCATACAAAGGTTTTTTTTTATGCGTAAAACTTTTTGAGAAACTTGCCATTGATTGGGCCAATCCTAGCCCGTCCTTATCGATTATCTTGCATGCGCCGTTCGTGTAGACCTCCTTGACAATGTAGGGTCCATCCCATTTAGGTGTGAACTTATTCCCCATATGTCTCATTGTGATAATGGGTCTCCTTACGGCGAGCACTAGATCACCTACTTGAAAGGACCAAGGCTTTACATGTTTATCGAAAGCCTTAGACATTCGTGCCTGGTAACATTCCAGCACTTGCTGAGCTTCTAACCGTTTTTCATCCAATGCTTCCAACTCTTGGAGCCGCAGTTTGGCGTTGTCTTCTGTAGTCAGCCCTTCTTGCACTGCCATTCTCAACGATGGAATTTCTATTTCCAAAGGAAGGACAGCTTCTACCTCATAAACAAGAGAGTACGGGGTGACTCCTGTAGGGGTACGGTGAGGGGTACGATAAGCCTACAACGCTTCACCGATCTTCTCCTGCCAATCTCTCTTCAACTTGGAGACAATTTTCTTCAGCAGGTTGCACAATGTCTTGTTAAATGCCTCAGCCAACCCATTTGCGGCGGTATTATATATGGATGACTTGTACTGCTTGGATTTGAATTTTTCACACAACCTGTTCATCAAACTATTGGAGAATTGTCTTCCGTTATCTGTTACGATCCGATGGGGAATACAGTACCGATAAATGATATGATTGTGGATAAAATCCACCACATTTTCTTTCTTAGCTTCCTTTAGCACGACAACCTCAGCCCATCTTGAGAAGTAGTCAGTGGCTGCGAGGATGTAGGAGTGCCTGCTATCGACTTAGGTGTTATAGGGCCGACCAAATCGAGCCCCCATGCTTCAAAAGGCCACGAGGCTATGGTCGGATGTAGAGGCTCGGGTGGTTGATGAATGAAATTCGCATGCTATTGAAAGGCTTCACATTTCTTCACATAATCCATTGAGTCCTGGATCATTCCCGGCCAATAATAACCCATTCTTTTCAGCTGGAATTGTAGCTTTGGTCCTGCTTGATGCACGCCGCATACGCCCGAGTGTACCTCCTTCAGAGCCGTCGTTTACTCTTCTTTACTGAGGCACCGAAGGAAAAGTCCCTCAGGGATCGACGGTATAAGACCCCTTTGTAGTAAATGAAATGCGCAGCCCTCCTACGAACCTCGATTTTATGGCAGGAGTCTTCCGTGCTCAAGGTAATCTATGATGGGCTGTCACCAGTCTTCCTTGTTGGTTAGGTAGACCGATAGCGCATTCGTTTACCCATATGCAGTCCCAATCGGAGGTACAACCCATCTTCGCCAAAGCGATATATTAAGGGGCACATTATCCAGGTCCGTTAAAGCAGTGGCTAGGTTTGCCAAGGCATCTGCTTTCTTATTCTCCATCCTCGGGACATGTTCCAATGCCACGCTTTCAAACTTCTCCATCAACTGGCGAGCGTAGGTGAAGTAGGGTTTCAAGTCATCATGCCTCACCTCATACTAGCATAAGAGTTGATTGATTATCAACTTTGAGTCACCGAAGATTTCTATACAAGCTACTTTAATATCTAAGGCCATTTGGAGGCCAATTATCAAAGCTTGGTATTCGGCGACATTGTTTGAACATGACTCGATAAGTGCGAAGCTATAAGGCAATATGTGCTTTTCTGGTGAAATGAGGACGATACCTGCCCCCACGCCGCTTTGTCGTGTCGCACCGTCAAAGAATATGACCCACGGTTCTGAGGCCTCTGTGAAGAGAACTTCGTCATCAGGAAAGTCTTCATTTAACTCCCAATCCGATGGAACTGGGTGATCTGCCAGGAAATCAGCCAATACCTGCCCTTTAACCGCCCTTTGTGGTACATAAACAATATCGTATTGTTGAAGCATGATTTCCCATTTGGCTAAATGTCCCGAGAGGACCGGCCTAGATAGGACATACTTGATGGGGTCGGCCTTCGCGATTAAGTGGACTGTGAAGGCTTGCATGTAATGCCTCAACTTATCTATGGCGAAGAAGAGTGCAAGACATGTCTTCTCTATAGGGGAATAATTGGTCTCGGCTCCATTCAGGGTTCTATTCAAGTAATAGAGAGCGTATTCTTTTCCATTTTGTCTTTCTTGTGCCAACAGTGCCCCCAGTGACCTCTCTTGCGTTGCGATGTATAGTATCAACGGCTTGCCTACTACTGGGGCTCCCAAAACAAGAGGGCTGATCAGATATCTCTTTATGTTATCGAAAGCATTCTGACAGGCCTCGTCCCATTTGAATTTCTCTCCCTTTTTCATCAGTCTTTGAAAGGGTTGACACCGCCCTGCCAGGTTAGAAATAAATCTCTGGATATAGGTCAGACGTCCCTGCAGACTTCTCAGCTCATGTAGATTTCTTGGTCTTGGCATCTTCTGGATGGCATCAATCTTAGATTGGTCTATCTCTATCCCTCGATGTCTCACAACGTAACCCAGAAACTTTCTTGAAGTTACGCCAAACGCGTATTTGAGGGGGTTCATCCTTAACTGGTACTTTCGCAAGCAATCGAACACGATCCTTAGATCCTTCAAATGGTCCTGTCGTCGCTTGGTTTTAGCCATAAGGTCATCGACATAACACTCCACATGTTTGTGCAACATATCATCAAACACTTTCTGCATGGCGCTAAGATAAGTGGCACTAGCGTTCTTCAACCCGAAGGGCATTACCTTGTAACAGTATATCCCTTTTGGGGTTCAAAATGCCGTCATTTCTTCGTCTTCGAGGGCCATCCATATCTGGTTATATCCGGAAGATCCGTCCATGAAGGATAAGGCCTCATGTCCCTTTGTCGCATCGACCATGATTTCTGTGATGGGCAATGGGAAATTGTCTTTAGGATAGGCGGTGTTTAGGTCGCGAAAGTCTACGCAAACACGAAGCTGTCCATTCTTCTTTCTAACGGGGACAATGTTGGCTATCCATGTTGGATATTTAACTTCACGAATGAACCCGACCTCAATCAGTTTATTGACCTTAACCTTAATCTGGGGGATAAGTTCTGGTCGAAAGCGTCGTTGAGCCTACTTAACGGGTCGAGACCTCTGTTTGATCGCGAAATGGTAGACTGCTACTTTTGGATCTAGTCTTGAAATCTCTTTGTATGACCAGGCAAAAACATCCCTGTATTCGTTCTCCTCCTCTTCCGAGAGAGATGTGCTGATGAAAGTCGGAGTGACGCTTCTATGGTGCCCATATTCACTTCTTTTAGCACGTCCACCGTGGATTGACCACCGTCCTCTAGCCTTTGTAGAGCGTCCTCCACTTCCTCTTTAGCCATACCTTCTTTGGGTCCTTCCGTGACGGTGATGTGGTGGCACGAAGTTTTGACTTCCTCCCGCTCTAGATTTCCGTTATGAAGGTTGGTGAAAACGATGTCATGTCTCTTTACTTTAAGCGTGCCCTTGCTTGTGTTTAGGGTAACGAAGGTCTTTCTCTTCATGCGTGAGGGGATGGTACTACGGATTTCCTTATCACTTCTTGCCTCTTCTGATAGTTTCTGATTTGATAACGCTTCAGCGTTTTTAAGGTCGATTCGCCGCTAGATGGACGCTCGAGGTATTGGCCCCTTCTTTCCTGTAGTTCTTTCGAGGGTGTTAGTGTAGACTCTTCTTTTCCCCTGTGTCTTGCTAGGGACATATTGATCGAGGGGACATTCAGCCCTTTCGTGCTTCAAGCGACCAAAAATGGGAGTGCGGGGTTTTCTTTCACCCTTCTTTAGAACTGTGCCTAGTCTTTCGAGGGCTGACAGTCGTACCACCACTGACGATTGACAAATGATCTCCTCATTTTCTTCATTTGGCAAAGTTAACCTTCGAAAGACTGAGCATCGTGTATCTCTGGGAATAGTATGTGGGCTTCCCCTTTCTGCTTCTATTATGCTTAATTTTTCGAAGACCGGGGCTCGTGCGGCAGGTGGTCTGATACGGTCAAAGGCCGAGGCTCTTCTATCTTTGCCCTCCTTTTCTCCTGTATCATCAACTTCTTCCGTAGTGATATGATTGCTATTGGCCACTTTCCCCTTTGCTTTTCTGATTATGTGGACTGGCTCTAACGGCTCATATCCGAGACCTGCCCTCGACGTGGGTATAACGTGTCCCTCTTGCAAAATCTTTTTTTGGGTTGGCAAGAGTCAGGGTTGCTCGTAAATTTTCAAACTTTTGAATTCAGTGTGAGTTGTGAAATCGTAGCCCACCTTTGCCAACAGCTTGTAAGCTTTGAGATCAAATTCATCTTCCGTTCACTTCTCGGGCAGCTTTGACCCTGTCGCTTCTGCCTCCGGCTTGTGGACTTTCTGCCTCGTTATCGGGGTGAGGGGTGTGACGAAACTCTCCTTTAGAATTTCTATGTTGCCGACCTACAAACTCTTTGAGCATTCTGCAAAAGGCGACTCACACTTGTTTTGTCTCGATATAGGGACATAGCGCAGAATCGAAGGTTTTGAGGCTTTCCCGCCTCTCACCACAGGGGTTTCTCTTACGCCAAGGGACATTCTGTCCTCTTTTGGGCTGGAGGCTCACACCTTGCCCGCGTCTACTGGCGACTTCGATCGAGATCCATCCATTTTCTTCATCGACAAATTCCTCGCTGGCATAGTCTCACCGGAATTCTTGCTCTTTAAATAAAACTTTGCATCTGCAAAGTGAGACTCGACTTCAGAAAACATATTAGAATCTGCTTCGACCTTCTTAATCCCGTCCTTGTAAAACTTGAAACACTGATGCAATGTCGACGTAATCACACCATTCCCATGAATCCAAGGCGTCCCAATAGCAGTTTATAGGTGGTCTTTCAGTCTATCACATGAAACAGCGCGTCGGCCTTTAGATCGCCAATGAGGAGCTCTAAGCGTATCATGCCTATCGCCCTTTGGTTGCCTTGATTGAAACCCTGAATTACTAATTTGTTGTTTGATAGTTCTTCCATGAGTATGCTCAACTGTTTCATAGTCGTCTTAGGCATTATATTGACGACGGATCCATTGCCGATGAGGATTTGACCCATTCTCTATTCTCGAATGTATCCAGAGACGTACATAAGTCTATTATGCAATTTGGATCCCAACAGCAGATCTCTGTCTAAGAAGCCTATGGATGTGCAACACGAGGCATAAGCATGTGCTGTGAGGGTCGGTGCACCAGAGACGTTGGATTCTAATAGTGCTTTAATTAGGGTCGTTTTAGCCTCTCGCGGGAGTGAAAGTAGGTCATCTATGTTAGATAGTGACAAACCCTTTGGTTCTCCTGTCGACCTTAATGGGCCTGGAATAGTATCTTCCTTCTCTCTGATATTGACAGCACAACATCCGGCAATCTATGGTATATCCTCTTAACCCCAATTATAGAGGTTCTTTGGGAAGAAATCTGCTAAGGTTATCTGTCGTCTGGGACGAGAAACATCCTCGTCTTCCCCGTTGACAGCCTTGGGCCTTTGAGCCTTTTTTCTACCCTTCCTTTTTTGTGTCTTGCTCTCTCTCTTGTAGCTTCTATGAGAGCGTAGCTCTTTTTGGGTAGGGTTCAGACTTCCCTTCTTATGGCGTGCCACAAGAATCCAACCTTCGTTATCGTCATCGTCAGCGCGCTCTCCTCCGTTTTGAGGATCTGTAGCTTGGACCTCCTACGAAACTGCACTACCATAGGTTTGAAAGTCCAAAACTGGATCGAGTTCTCCCTTTCTTCATAAGATATGGTTGGTGGTGCCATGCTCGGAGTTACTGTCACTGCAGCGTGATTCGTTTAGACCACCTCGTCTAGATCCAATTCTATTTTCCTTTCATGGGCCAATTTGAGGATCAATTCTTTCAGTACGAAAAATTTTTCGACCGGGTGATTGATGACCCTGTGATACTTGCAGTAATTAGGGTCATCCACCTTGCCGGCCTGTTCTGGTCGCCTACATTCTGGCATTTGGATAAGGTGGTTCTCCAGTAATTGTTCAAGCATATCCGCTACGTCAGAGTCAGGGAATGGATAAACCTTCGCCTGTCTTTCTTTCAGGGTTGGGCGACGTCTCTCGCCTTCTTGGTCTTTCTTCTCTATCTTCTTTTCTTTCCCTTTTGAGGAGAACTTCAATGGAGTTGTGTTAATGACCATTGATTCCTTCGTGACACCTTTCACAGTTTTCTCGGCGCCCTTTACAATTTTTTCGGTGCCCTTCACCTTCTTCTTGTCTTTCCTCGGTTCGTGGTTCAGAAAATCCCTCGTTCCTCTGTTGGCAATACTTAGCTCCATGTCGTGAGTGTGGGTCGCTAATTCTTCAAAGGTACGGGGCTTAATCCCTTGTAGAATATAGAGGAGTTTCTAGTGCATACCCTGCGTGCACATTTCCACAGCAGACAACTCGGTGAGTCGATCTTTGCAATCCAGACTCAGAGCTCTCCATCGATTGATGTAGTCGAAAACTGGTTCCCATTTTCGTTGTTTGGAGTTTGTCAGCTCCATCATGCTGACGGTGCGTCTGGTGCTGTAGAAGCGATTCAAGAATTCTCTTTCAAGTTGTTCCCAACTGTCAATCACCTCAGGCTCTAAGTCTGTGTACCAGTCAAAAGCGTTCCCTTTGAGGGTTCTGATGAACTATTTGATCAGTAGATCTCCTCTTGTTCCCGCATTTTCGCATGTTTCTACGAAGTGGGCGATGTGTTTCTTTAGGTTGCCCTTTCCGTTGAATTGTTGGAACTTTAGGGGCTGATATCCAGTAGGCATTCTTAGATTGTCGATCCTCTGAATGTATGGCTTGGAATACATGAAGGAGGTTTGGGCCGGCCCTCCATATTGAGCTCTTATGGAGGTCATGATCATGTCTTGTAGTTGTTGGACCGACAAAGAGGCCACCGAGGCTAACTATTACAATTGGCTTTCTTGTAGCACGGTCTTCCCCTTGTTGATTGCTTTCATCGTGGGTGCTAGGCTTGATTGAGCAACCTCTCGAGACTGCATTTGTTTCTTCAGGGCAGTGATCTCGTGGTCTCGCTCCTCAACGACTTTCATCAGGAAGTTAATCTTCCTTTCCATTTCAACCATGGCCGCGTCCGCCGTCACATCCGCCATCATGACAGAAATCACATCTGGCGGAGAATCTATTTTCGGTCCATCGGGCGTGAAAGTAGAGTTGTCGAACAAGGGATTTTACTTGATGACAACTCCACTCTGTGGGGATTCCATCATTTGTTTCAAGATGTCGTGGGCGATGGGGGATCTCTGCTCTTGCTCCTGCGTTTCTTTTAAGTGGTCGCGGGTGACCGATCCCTTGTATGAGTCGTTTGAGGAGGAAGCTTTAGATTCCATCTTCTTAGGAGATTTGGATGCTACCTTCTTAGGCGCCATTTGGCTTGTTTGAATGCTGAGAAAGGGATGAGAGGTAGAGAGGTCCCACTGGGCGTGTCAATTTGTTCACACGAGGTTTCCGGAGAAACGTGTTTCGTGGAGTTGAACTTGAGTTGGTGTTGATGTTGGAGTTGATTTGATGCGATGTGGTTCGATCTCTAATATTTGATCCTCTAATTCTCTCTCAGTTGGGTGAATATGCTTGACTTGGAGAATGAAAGCACCGAACGTTCTTGAAGTAAAAGTCTTGGAAGCTTGGAGTAGAAGTCTTGGAAGAGTATTTGTATCTTCAAAGGTCTTATGCCTTATAGGAGTGCAGCTTCAGAAGTCTTGGAAGTTTGAAGTAGAAGTCTTGGAAGAGTATTTGTGTCTTCAAAGGTCTTCTGCCTTATAAGAGTGCAGCTTCAGGAGTCTTGGAAGCTTGAAGTAGAAGTCTTGGAAGAGTATTTGTATCTTCAAAGGTCTTCTGCCTTATAGGAGTGCAGCTTCAAGAGTCTTGGAAGCTTGAAGTAAAAGTCTTGGAATCTTGGGAGTCCTCTGCTTGTTAGTGAATTCTCTCTAGGTCTTCTGAGTGTAAAAAATGTTGTCCTTACAAATGAAGAGAACTTCTCTATTTATAGAATTCTCAGGTGAGCTTCGTGGGCTTAGTTGGTCCATGAACCTGACCCTTGGACCCAATTAGTTGGTTTTGGGCCTGAACTGGGGTCCAATTCAACTTTTTTTTTTTTTTTTTTTGTAGTTTGGACTTTAAGCCCAAATAGTAATATCAAATTGGACCAATTTAATCTCATCTGATTCATCCGCATGACGTCGTCAAAACTTGTCTTCAATTCAATTCGGGACATGTGTCAACTTCTAATTGGACCCAAAGTCAATGATTTAGAAATTCTGTCATTAATTTAGCAAACGACGTGGTGACTTGTGATTGGTCCAAAATTTCTCATTCAACAGTCACCATTGATGTTGTCCATGTGCCATATAGTTATTCATGCTTGGTGTCCATATGCGGACACTTTGCCTATAAATAATAGTATTTGGTGGATCTTAAGAACACACCAACATTGGTGAGAATTCCACTTCTACCAATTTTCATATTATCCAATTTCATGATTTTGGTTATTTTATGTTTTAGTTATTTTATTTTATAATTTTAGTTTTTATTTATTTATTGTTATTATATAAAAATATTATTATATTTTATTCTCGAAAAAATATTTTATTCTTGAAATCAAATTTATTTCTTGAAAAATATCTGTCCCAAAAAAGAATTTTCTGGATTTGATTTTCTGAAAAAAAAAAAAAAAACTCATTTTTAGAAACTATTTTCTGCTCTTTTTTTCTTTTTCTTGTCAGCATATTCATATTGATTTTGAAGTTATGAAATAATTAATAAAAAATGAAAATCCTGAAATTTTCACCCGTTATTCTTGATTTAAATGAATATTATATGTAGAAAGTTAATTCTCTCTTTAAACTTCTCTTTCTTTAACTTTTTTTCATTCCAAAATTTAGTTTCCGTTTCCAAACCATTTCTTTTTTTATTTTTTATTTTTAAAAATTAAGTTTATTTTTTATTCATCTCTTACAATGGTTTACATGTTTTTTAAAGTACAATTGTTGAATTCTTAGCAAAATTTAAAAAAGAAAGCAAGTATTTAAAAGTTTTTTTTTTATTTTCAAAATTTGGGTTGGTTTTTTAAATCATTGGTAAAAAATTGATAACAAATGAAGAAATTTAAAAGTAGAAGTGTATTTATAGACTTAATTTTAAAAACAAAAAGTCAAAAAATAAAGGGTTACCACACAAAACTAGTATTTTCGTTTCTCTTTCTGTTCTAAATATACTTCTCTTTTTAAATTTTACCAATTTAAGAATTTATTTACTAACTTTTTTCTGTCTAAACTTATTTTCTTTGACATTTACGTGGTTTTAATAGATATCTTTTAATATCAACTTTATTTTCTTTTTCTTTCTCTATATGGAATCTCTCCTTTTCTCTTTAATCAATATTTATGTTTTAATAACTCTCATTAATATTCTCTCTAATCTCTTTTACTAATACGACTAATGTTTTTTTTAATTCTTACTTATTTTTTAATAACTCTAATTAACATTCTCTTTAATCTAAAAAAACCTAATATTCTCCCTAACATATGTTCATCGCTAAACAGTTTTATTTTCTCCATCTCAATCTTTTCTCTATTAAAAAAAAATTGTCTCCCATCTCTCTAATTTTTTTTTTTAAATAAATGAGAAAAATATCTTTTTGGTTTCTAAATTTTAAGAAAAATGTGTAAATTGGCCAATTTAGTCTATGTATTTTTAAAAATGGATTTAAAAGGCCACTCTACTAAAAAAGACTAGATAATAAAGCAACAACTGGCAAGATGAGTTGGGAAACAAACTATTTTTCATCTTTCTCTCATCTTTTTTCTTTCTCCTCGTCCTCCCTCTCTCTCGCGCATTCTCTTCTCTCTTATTCTCTCTCCTCCAATGAAAGATTGAAAGATTTTTTTTCCCAAGTTTTTTAGTAGCTATGGAAAGAGAGGAGGGAGAAGAAGCGATAAGAGAAAGAGGGAGGAGAGAGACGATAGCGAAAAGAGATGAGAGAAAGATTAAAAAGGTTTTTTTCTTAGTTGCTACTTCATCATCTAGTCAATTTTTTCTATTCAAATTTGATGATTTTTTTATTAGATGTATCTTTTAAACCTATTCTTAAAAACTTAGAGACTAGATTGGACAATTTAAAATATGAGAGACTAAATGCATCTATACCTCAAACTTAGGTGTCAAAAAGGTATAGAAGTATCCTCAAAACTCACATTTAAATTTATTTTCTCTCAAACAAAAGTATATAAAACCATAGTTATTAATTATAAGGTTTCTGTTTTTATTATCGAATCAAAAGAATAGAAGTATTATCATTTATCAAATTGACATAAGTAATTAAATCCATGGTATTAAAATTTTGTTGACATTTTCTTACATGTATTTTACATCGAGTTGAGGAACGAATTAATATTTCTATAATATCTTAAAAAAATTATGAAACATAAAAAATAAACAATAATATGCCATTGATGTAAATATAGTATAAATAATAAACATATTAACTTGCTTAAAAAGTATAGTGTTTAATTACAAATTTAAATAAGTTGTATCCTTTCTTATTTTTTTTAGAAATATTCATTGACATCGACATTTTATCAAAATTTTCATTGGCGTTTATATAAAAATGAGAGCTGAACATTTTCATCGACATGCAAATTTTTTTTCAAAATAAAGTTATTTTAATGAGTAATGACAAAGGAAGGGTTGAAAAAATAATGATAAAAGTAGGACTGGAGAATCATGGACCAGTGATACGATTACATAAAAACGTATGTCAGGTCCACGTATATTTAAATGAATCGTGGATAATATACGCAATTTACTCTAAATCATTAGCCAATCCATGGTTATGAGCTCCACATGGTTGTCATGTTCTAGATTTTGTCATAGTATGCCACGTTGGAAATTGTGGATTGGTCTACGAGTGTGTGATCCTCAAAACTCCACCCATCCCCTCATATCTGTTTCACCACTCCCTTGCAACTTTTTCTCTAATTTCTTCTGCTCCAGCTACCACCGCCATCGAGATGCTTGTCGTGTGACAAACACATTTTAAAAAATATTAGTATATATAAAATAGAAGAATGATGCATTTGACACAAGAATATGAAAAATATTTAATAAAATTATATTAAAATAAATCATGGGTTTGTTGTAATTGTGAACGATGGGTTTGTTGTAGATATAATTTGTATTGAAATAGTGAAATCATGATTTATAATCAACATTGAAAAATTATAAACATAAGTTACCTACAAAATTAATAAATATCTTGGTCGATTCAACACAAAAATCTGATAGTGTTTTATCACACAAAAATCTTTAAAAAATACTCGAATTTTGGCCTCTTAATAAAGTTAGTCGCATGTGAAATGTCCATTTAGTCCTCAAAATGCTCGATGTCGTGCACGCATTGCAAATTCTTGCTCGTTCGGACTCATTCCTCTCGTTGGAATGCCATAGCATGCACTCGACCCAGATTCTCATGCATTCCTCTCACTTTAGACTTCTTCCTCTCGTGTCTTCCTCTCGTTTTTCATCGGACTGAAATTGAATGTTTTAAATTTTAAATTTCAGTCTGACTTCCTCATTCCTCTCACTTCATCTTCTTTCCTTTTCCTCAGTACAACATTTTTCTCTCTCAGTACCGTCCAAGTCAAATGCCATAACTTGCATACGATTCAATTTTTGTACCGTCGATTGCCAAGATATTGTCGATTATCTTCTTCCACATTATTGATATAATTTTCTCTGTATATTTTGAATGTGTCGATGTGCTAACTAACCAAATATTCCATTGCTCATAGAACCATTGTTGTATCAAACATCTTATGTATTCTAGTAGTGTTGTTATTGGCAATTTCCTCACTTCTTTCATCATCGAATTGAAACACTCGACACTACATGTTATCCTATCGATTCATACATTGATAATATCGTGCCCACCGCTCAACACCCGCATCCTCCAAATATCTTCCAGGGCTACCATTCTTGAGCTCTAATATTTGGTCCCAATACTTTTAAAAGCAGACTCCCGATATGTTCTTACTGTACTATCAAACAATTTGCCTACCGGCTCATCCTTGAAGTTTTTATTGATATTCCTCTTTAAGAGGAATGTACAAGGTTCGTGAAATGTTGTTGGGAATACAACATCAACTACATTGGCGATAATCTACTGTCGATCTAAAATAAATACAAGATTAGGACATTCCCCAATTGTAGCTTTCAAATTTGTTATAAACCACTTCCATGATCGATTGATCTTATTGTTGACGATAACATATGCTAGAGGATACACTTGATTATTACCATCCATTGCAAAACCAACCAACATTGTACCTTTGTACTTATCCTTCAAATGAGTGCCATCAACAATGATCACTAGACGACAACTATTAAACAGTCTTAAGTAAGAACTATTTGAAGTATTGAGATTTTTCAAGTTTAATCTAAAAGCGGTCCCTGGCTTTTCAATCTTTAAAGCTTCACCATAAGCATGTAACAAGGCGTAAGATTCCTCAGGGGTACTCCTTACAAGAGTGAAAGCAATTATGCTTGCACATCATGCCTTATCGCAACTTATGTGTTGGGGTTGATGCCCTAAATATTGTAGGGGTCCTATAGTTTGTAATTGTTATGTATAAACATTTTATTTATGGAATGAAATATGTGATGTTTTATTTCAATTTTTGAGTTGCATTAACCACAAACCAATAAACTAAGTGTTGGGTTTTATGTCATAAAACTCGTGGTTTGTAAACGATAAAACTTATTCTGAAAATTCAATAAGTTGTTATTGAATATATGAATTGCTTATTTCGTTTTAGAAATAAATCCAATGACTATTACATGAGTACTTGAACTTTATGTGGAGGCATAAAAGTGGATCAGGTTTGAGTAGATAGTCAAATAGTCTATAATATATGAATAAAGGTTGGGTGCCTTATTTTGGTAACACTATCGGATGTGGCTTGCTCTGTAGTTGTTACAAAAATTTGTAAAGTGCTATAGACGATGTGATCCTAATTCATACATGTTATGACATGAGGAGTGGGGTCGTCATGTGCAATGGGTTTATACAAGATCGGACCACGAAATCAGTCACTCTTACTTTATAACGTTGTTTACTACTTCAAAGCGATGACCTAGGTAACTTGACCTTAATCCTGAGCTAACTATGAACTCCTGTTTATTCAGGATTATCCTTAGATTTTCATAGGTGAGGGTTGACTCAATAGTGTCAGCTCAATAAACCTCCATTTCAGGGGTAAGAATGGGTAGATAACTGGGGATATAGGATGCAAGATGGAATTCACTCCTACCTGTTTTTAGGGATAGTAGAGAGGCAGTTCCCTTAAGTGCTGACTTTAGGTCTTGAACAAGGGGCCCTACCCTCTCAATGCCCTGAGAGAGACTCGGTTTGATAATCGGATCACAAATCAATTGTTCATTAGAGGATTAAAGAACAAGAGGTAATCTCGGGGGTAAAACAACCATTTGACCCAGCCATTATTACAAACAACCCGTGAAGGATTAACTTACTAATCATGGTTATATCGAGCGGACATAATATATCTACAGTGAGGGGAATACAACTCTGGGATTTAGTGAAGTGACCCAGTAGTTAACAAATGGAGGTTAATTTGGTGCAAAGAGTTTAGCTAATTAATCTCGGATCATTGGAGCCCATGATCTGTAGGTCCATGAGGTTCCCTACTAGCTCGTAAATAGATTAGCCTTAGAGTAGCGTGATAAGTTAATTTGAAACGTTCAAATTAGAATTAAGGAAATTAGTAATTATATGTGATATAATTACATGTTTAATTTTAGAATTAAATGGAATGGAGAATTAATTAATATTTAAATATGATTAAAATATTAAATTCATGAATAGAGATTCATGATAGTGGATTTTGTGTAAAATTAATTTAATATTTGATATTAAATTAATTAGAATTAATTTTATTAGAAAATTAATTAATGAATTAATTTTGTAAAATTAATAAAGTTTTAAATTTGAAAAACAAAATTGATTTTAGAAATCATTTTGAAAATCAAAATTTGAAAAACACAAATGAAAAAGTGGGAGATTTCCACTATCCAACCATATAGCTCACTCATTTCCCACCTTATTCTTGATTCAATCTTCCAAGTATGAGGTGCTCTTCATGCAGCCTTCTTCTTTGCATGATGGTCTTGCAATAAATAGGAAAGATTGAGCTGAGTCGAGCATGCAAACTATATGAACTTGCTGAAGTTTTGTTGAAAACTTATGAGGTTGAAGAAGATGTTCTTCAAGTTGCATCAGTGAGCTTCTTCTCCAAATTTCCTTCATTCAAGCTTATTTTGAGTCCCACAACTCAATCTAAGGCTCCAAGAGAATAGTAGAGAAGGCCTTGAGGTAGTTCATAAGAATATTTGGAGAACATTTGCAACTGAATTCGAGTTTCAAGTGGTTCTACAAAGGTATGTCTTGAAACCCTCTTATTATTGTATGAGCATGCTTTATTTTTAGCCAAAATTAATGAATTAGAATGCTTATTGATCCTTGTTGCTTCCGTTGCATGTTGATATGCTCTACACTAAGATCCAAGGTTATCTTGTAGCTTAAATATGTATGTAGAGACATATGGGTGGATCATATTTCAGTGATAACCTAAATGGTCTGTAGTAGATGAATAAGGTTGGATACCTTATCCTGGTGACACTACGAGTATGACCCGCTTTGTAGATGTTACAATTGTTGTAAAGTACTATAAATGATCTAATCATGATCATTCATGTGGAGACATGTAAGCAAGAATATTCTATACAAAAGAGTTTGTATAAGACCGGACCACGAAATGTTTAGTCTTATTATATAACGCCGTTTATAATAGAGACTTACATTTCACTAGGATGACCATAGGTAATATGACCTGAATCCTGAGTGAGTTGTAAACTCTTGCCCATGAGGGCGGTCCTTTGATTTGTATAGGTGAGAATGGCTAGATCGTCAACTCAATAAGCCTACAATTTTGGGGATTCGTTTGATTGGGGAGTTGGGAACACAACTACACAAGAAAGAATTCACTCCTTTCCTAATGTTGAGGCAAGTAGATAAATTGCTCCCTTAAAGACTGATTTCGGGGCTTGAATAATGTGGCGTCACACCTTCGCCTAGCCTGAGAGGGGTTTGGTCATAGTTGGACTATGATTTATTATTCATTAGAGGGATTAGTGGTACTTAAGGAGTTAGATGTGGCAAGTAGATAAATTGCTCCCTTAAGGACTTATTCCGGGGCTTGAATAATGTGGCGCCACTTCTTCTCCTGGCCTGAGAGGGGTTTAGTCATAGTTGGAATATGATCTATTATTCATTAGAGGGATTAGTGATACTTAATGAGTTAGATGTAACTATAGGGGCAAAACGGTAATTTTGGCATAGTTGTACTTATGAGCAATTTGTGAAGGGTCATTATACTATTAATTGGTTATATCCAATGGACATAGAAATATATCAGTAGTGCGAAGAGTGCAGTTGTCGGTCTTTAATAGAGTGCCCGATAGTTAACGAATGGTTAATAATTTAATTAATTATTCACGTGTCGTTGGAGCTTCAAGCTACAGGTCCATGAGGTCCCCTTAGTAGCTCAACAGGATTTTAATGAAAATCGATTTTTGGATTAATTTGGATTGTTCAAACTAATTGAGAGAATTAATTATATATGATATAATTACTATAATGTATTTGATACATTATAATATTAATGAAAGGAAATAAATATTTGAATATGATTCAAATATTAATTATATTAATTGGATTCATATTGTTAAATTTAATGTAAATGTGATTTATATTAAATATCATCGGTGAGAGAAAAGAAACTATAGGTTATATTATATTTGATACAATATATAAACTATAGGTTATATGTTATCTTTGATATAACATATAGTTTAATATATATATATATATATATATATATATATATATATGATAAACTGTTTATCATATAAATATATGTATATTAAATTATTTATTAAAATAAATTAAGTTTTTTTTAAATATTTTTGAAATAATTGATGGGAAGGAGTTGTAACTCCCCCCTCTCATTCTTTCTCTCCATATCCTGTAGTGGGGAATTAGTTTTTACGTCTTCTTCTTCCTGTCTGGTGAAGAGTACAAAGAGAAAAAAAAATCTAATAGAGATATCATAGTCTGTTTCCTTTTCCACTTCTCTCTCTCAATTCCCTCTCAATCAAAATCACCCGAGCCCCTTTCCTCCTGGATTCTCATCTAGAAAATACCGAAGTACCCATTCGTGGTGGTGTTTATCGGGCTTAAGGAATCTATTGAAGACCATTCTTCAAAGGTAAGGGTTCTGAACCCTATTTTATTTCTTCTCTATTATTTAGTGTATACATGTTGTAATTTTTAGATGCATAATGTATGTTTAGTGTAGAATATAGTTCACACCATGTTCTAGCGGCATATCCTCAATGATATGGCGCGGGGTTTCAGAACGACCAACGTCGAATTTCTCTTTGATTAACTAGCCAATTACAAATGCGCTAGCTTGCCTATGGTCATGATTAAGGATTTCAATCGAGCATGTGTGGGTAATCGTATATTTGTTGATCTTGAAAATGCCACAACCATCCATTCTAACTACACGTACTTCCCACTTACATGTCTCATGGATACATCAAATACTATATTGTTTTTTGTTTGATTTTCTAACCCGCAACTTGAAATTATTCTTTATGGCCAATATTGACAACCTCATTTTTACATCATTCTTGCAAAAGAAGATTTGGCCTACCTGAATATCTAATCCAGATGAAGACTATGGTTGCATGATCAGGTCTCTAATTCTCATAGTATTCACAGATGGTCGAACTTCAGGAGGACAACTCTCTTCTACTGCCTTAGTCCTCCGATGCACATTACCAATAGAATGACCAAAGTCATTATGGAGAATCGGGGTCGGAATAAGGATAGAACCACCCCTTTCAATAGCCCGAGTCTCATTTACAACATTCTCATTCACAACGTTCTCATTCACACCATTCTCATTCTCAACACTTATGAATATCAACGGTATGTTAAGATCCAACTCTAAAAGAAAAACTTTAACATCGTGGTTGTTCATAAAAAGTACAGGAGGACATTAACAATCCAATTTATATTTCACCTTTATTATCAAGTTGAACTCTAAAGAATTAATTTCCATAAGGTCAAACAATCGATTTCTCAATTCACTATACTTCAATGTCATTAGCACTAGAATACCCTTCAAATATCCTCCATTGTAAGATTGTTACTTCTCATCCCATGACCCTCCATATCGACAAATAGCTGCTTCTCATCCATCCTTCAATAATACACAAACAAGTAAAATTAAAAATTTAGATTATGTTAAACTCTAGTTAACAACTCTCGTTTCTTCATCTCGTTTCTTCCTCTCATTAACTATCGCTCTTGTTCATTTTTCTCGTTTATATATTTGACACGATATTTCTTTCCTCACATTGGACTAGCCTCACTCTTGTTTCTTCCTCTCATCTATCTATAGCAATATAATACCAACTCATAAACAAACCGTTCCTATCACGACTCGTACGATTTAAGTAAATGAGAAATAATACAGTGTATGTTTATACTTACTTGGAGTGTGAAATTGCTTGTATGTGTTGATTCAATAGCGATTAGAACGTTAAAAATTCGTATTTTTGGAAAACTTTGTAGCTAAATGTTAAGAGTTTTTTTAGAGAGAACGTGTTATGAGAACAGATGATACTCGATTTTCCAATTTCACATTTTGTTATTTTAGTGGGACTTAGCATGCACAACACTTTTCATTAAATTTGAAAGAATTGTGGGTTTTTTGAAGTATTCGAAAAATTGTACAATGGCTATTAATTACATGAAAATTGGTAGGAAATTGATAAAGAACGAGATACAGAAACAAGAGAAAAGAAGATGAAGCGAGAGGAATGAGGTAGTCAGATTGAAAATTGAGATTTAAAACATTTGATTTCTGCCTAATGAAGAACGAGAGGAAGGCATGAGAGGAAGAAGTCTAAAACGAGAGGAATGCACGAGAATTTGGGTCGAGTACGTGCTAATAGGCATTCCAACGAGTGGAATGAATGAGAGGAATGAGTCTAAAACGAGATGAACGAGCGAGAATCTGCGATGTGTGCACGATATCAAGGTTTTGGGAACTATACGAACATTTGACGTCATCGGAAGACCAAAATTTGAGTGTCTTTGAAAGATTGGCCAAATTTTGAGTGGACCTCAAAATTTGACCTATCCGTACAAATTTCTCAATATCAATCCAAATCATCCTTAAGAAGGCATAATAGTCCAAACAAAAATTAGTCCATCCAAAAATATCACATAAAAAACTAGCTAAATCCAAAATAATCTAAAATAAGTACAAAATTATAAAATAAAAAAAAATCTCGAAAACACTCTAAATCTATAAATTTGTTCATCCACACCCAAAAAAACATTCTAGATCTATAGACCCATTCACCCACAATATCACAAATTGTAAAAAAAAAATAAATAAATAAAATAAAAAAGAAAAAAAAAACGTTTAGATACCACCATCGGTGGCGTCCAAGACAATCGACATTTGGCTGTGGCGAGCAGCAAGCTTCTCGACAACGGCAATTGGAGCAGAAGAAATAGAGAGAAATTTGCAAGGGTGCATCTACGAATTTGAGGGATGGATGGAGTCTTAGGAACCACAAACTCGTGGACCCTATCAACAATTCCACCATGACATACCATGTGGCAAAATTTGAAACATTGACTACCACGTGGAGCTTAAAATTGCGGGTTGGGTATACCATTTATGGGTCCATGATTCATTTAAAATATACGTGTGGACTTGTTATACGTTTTCTTGAAACCATGTATTCCATCCACATTTCTCAATCTTATTTTTGTTATTATCTTCTCCTCGACCCTATATTTTATTGTTGTTTATTAAAATAAAATTATTTTTTAAAAACAAATCTCAACATCCCCAAATATTCGTATATATAGGGAGATATCTTAAAAAAAAAACAACATTTTGTTGTCACCTCTAATTCTATTCATGTCCACACAAATAAAATAAAATAAAATAAATATTTGCATTGTACTAAACAAGACATTAGATAACAAGGAAGACCACATTTAAGACCACATTTTGCACACATGGTAATCCTCGGGTGTAGGGATGTTCAAAAAAACCCGGTAACCAGATCAACCCGGACTACCCAACCTAAACTGTAAGGGTTGGGTTGGGTTAAAAATGTTAAAAAATATTAAATTCGGGTTGGGTCAAGGGTTACCCCATTTCAGAGTCGGGTTGACCCGACCGACCCGAATATATATATATATATATATATATATATATAAAAGTAACGGAAAAAACAGTCAAATTAAAAAAAAAAAAAAAAGAACCGGTAACCCAACCGGGCTCTAAAAAAGAACTAATAGGATTAATTATTAGCCAACCCGATTTTTTATGTTGGTCCACAAAAATCTTCCCATCCGGCCCAATCCGGACTATGTACACCCCTACTGGGGTGGACTCCAAAGTCCTCCTCTCAATATTTAATTTCTTCATCAACTTTCATAAATTGTCATAAATATTATTTTATGGCACCATTTCTTTTTGTTATAAGAATTGTATAGAATAGACCTTTCAATATATATATATATATATATATATATATATATATATATAAAAAGTGATGGAATCAAACCACTTTTATATTTGATACGATTTAATTTTAAGTTATGCTCATTTATATTTAAATTTTAAAATATAAACATTTAAGAAGTTACTTTTATATAGGGCTATTTTCAAATATAGAAAAATGAACAAAAATATTTACAAAATAGTAAAATATAATAATAGATTCAAATAGTAGTCTATCGCGATCTATCAACAGTGATATTTTGTTATTAGTTGTAAATATTTTTAGTAATTTTTTTCATTTAAAATGGTTCTCCTTTTATATATGTAAAATTTGAAAGTTTAGTAATTAACATCATTTGCTTGCCATATAAGTGTTAAATTAACAAAACTTTATATCAAATCAAACTGTACGTAGTTTATTGAATACAATACTATTACCACTTCAAAATTAAATGGTTTCATCTTCCAATTCTATAATTATTAAATTAAAAATTGACTTAATTTTATAATTTAATCTACTTTATAGTCGAAAGATGATAACTCCAACCTTAGAATATGTTTCACTCAATAAGTAACTTCGCACTTTGTTTATTTGAAGAAAATTTTTAAATGGAGTGAATCTCACAACTAAATAAATTTTTAGACTAGATAACTCCACTCATTAAAATGAGAAAAACTAGTGTTATTGGGTAGCCCAAACAACATCAAATTAAAATATATCATATGATAGTTTTTTTTGCATGAAAAATTCATTTTTTTTTTTTAATAATTTTCTACATGTATAAAAAAAGTTACATAAGATTCGGTTAATTGCAGGGCCCAAATTTTTGAACGATATATAAAACTCTGTTTTTCAATATTTTTCCAGGCTGTGCTGCCTTCTCTTCTCATTTGGCCTTTCTTTATTGTTTAACCCCAATTTCATCCATAGAGAAAAATCTCAAGCTTCCTTCTT
This sequence comes from Benincasa hispida, assembly GCF_027475165.1. NCBI lineage: Eukaryota > Viridiplantae > Streptophyta > Magnoliopsida > Cucurbitales > Cucurbitaceae > Benincasa > Benincasa hispida. The sequence goes on from NC_143483.1 coordinate 446,713, forward strand.
TCTTTACACTCAAAAGGGTTGAAAATCCGTCTGGAAAAATGGCCGCTACCTTCCTTGCTGTTGGATCATTAACTTCTTCAGGCATCAATAATGGCAGAGGCACTTCAATTCTCCCTTTTTCTTCTCTGTATTTATGCTGTTATTTGTGTTTGGAACTTCAGTTGGATATGAAATAACCCTGTAATTAGATTGAACCTACAAACCCTTTTCATTTTACTCTTGTGGATATTGATCATGCTTTGTTTGGTGATTTTGTACCTATTTATGCCTGAGTCTTGACCCAGGTTATTATTTGAGTTTTTACCTTCAAATTCATCATGTTTTGTTGCCATTTTTGGAGATGAAATTGCAGAAACTGTGTGGGATCTATGGGATCTTTCATTTGGACATAACCCATGTGTTTTTTTTTTTTTTTTTTTTTTTAATTTTTTTTTATAAATTGTGAGATGGAAGATGATAAAGTACAACGGAATCTCCACCAATCTCTGCATTGGTCCATTTTGGGCATAAACCTTCGATTTTGCTTTTGAAACCACCAAAAGGTTTTATACTAATGTAAATAATTGCCTTCACTTTATATAACATGAATCTCATCCTACTCTAAGGTCTAACCAATGTGGCACAAGAGAGAGAGATCAGTGTTCAAGTGGGATTTGTCTGGTTTGATGCTTGACATGCTGCTATTTTTTTTGGAAGTTCTTTGTTGGTTTTTAATCAGACGTGTGATTTTTGCTGGATTTTACTTTTGCCTTTTATTTTCTTTTTGGAAGTCAACTGCACTTTGCTGTCGTTGGTTTCCAATCTTGGTAGGAGTTGGCAGTTTTATATCAATGGAGAGGTCAATTTAGCTGTGGAAAACACTTTCATTCTGACAATGTTGTGATAATTTCCAACATAGATTTTAAGCTTCTCAGCCCCTTCCTTTTTCCCCTCATTTTTGATAAATTTATACCTTTTCAACTCAGTTGGGGAGCAATTGTCTGGGTATCTTTCACTTAAGAGAGTTCCAAGACATTTGAGGTTTTCAAATGGTTATAGAACAAAAGCAGCATCAAATCCTAATTTGAAGGCAGTCGAGGTCCCACGTCAATGGTACAATCTGGTTGCAGATCTTCCTGTAAAACCTCCTCCTCCATTGCATCCCAAGACTTTGGAACCAATAAAGCCCGAAGATTTGTCGCATCTCTTTCCTGATGAATTGATTAAGCAAGAGGCCAGTACTGATCAGTACATAAACATCCCCGATGAAGTTGTCGATATCTACGGGCTTTGGCGCCCAACCCCTCTGATCAGGTCTGTGGTATGTCTTTCTAAAATGTAATTTTCAACATTTTAGAGCTAAGATGTGGTAATTCTAATGGCATTTTTCAACAAATGTTAGAGCTAAGAGGTTAGAGAAGCTTCTTGACACACCTGCTAGAATTTACTACAAGTATGAAGGAGTTAGCCCTGCTGGGTCACATAAACCCAACTCTGCTGTTCCACAAGTTTATTATAATGTACAAGAAGGTGTCAAGAATGTTGTTACAGAAACTGGGGCTGGGCAATGGGGATGCAGTTTGGCCTTTGCTTGCAGCATATTTGGTATTGGCTGTGAGGTAAGAAACAATAGTTGTGAACTTTTTCTTTTTTGATAGTATTATAAAATCGGCAAATAAAGAAAAACAGGAAAATGTAAACAATAGAAAATCGACACAAAGATTTACTTGATTTACTAATAGTGTGTTAACTACGTCCATGGGTAGCGGGAGAATGATTTACTATTAGAGAAAACAATTCAAATTATAAATTAGGGACACTTTTAGAGTTAGAGAGTTTATAGCACACTTCTCTAAACCCTAAGTTCAGCAACACTCCGGGTCGTTTGAAGTGTCAGATAATAGATTCAAGGCATTTCAAATAAGTACAAACTTAAAGTTCCTTTTGATGATTAGCTCTTGTTGATTTAAGATGTCAAAAAAGTGGATCAAAGCTCAGCTTCTAGTTGCTTCTGAAACATATCACATGAAATTTTATGTTGTAATTTCTTTATACAGGTGTGGCAAGTGCGTGCATCTTATGATCAAAAACCATATCGACGAATGATGATGGAAACTTGGGGGGCAAAAGTTCACCCATCTCCGTCCGATATGACAGATGCAGGTAGAAAATTTCTTCAAGTTGACCCATCAAGCCCGGGAAGTTTGGGAATTGCCATTTCAGAAGCTGTGGAGGTTGCAGCTCTCAATGCTGATACCAAATACTGTTTGGGAAGTGTTCTCAACCATGTTTTGCTTCACCAAACCGTCATTGGTGAAGAGTGTTTAAAACAAATGGAAGCCTTAGGTGAAAGCCCGGATGTCATCATTGGTTGCACGGGTGGAGGATCAAATTTTGCAGGTCTTAGCTTCCCGTTCCTTCGTGAGAAACTTGCTGGAAAAATAAACCCTGTTATTAGAGCAGTTGAACCTGCAGCATGTCCTTCGTTAACCAAAGGCGTTTACGCTTATGATTATGGTGACACAGCCGGGATGACGCCGTTGATGAAAATGCACACACTTGGTCACAACTTCATTCCTGATCCCATCCACGCTGGTAATGTTAAAATAAGCTATCAAAAGATTTGAAACAGATATAACACGTTGAACTCTTTGTTTCTCTTGATCACCATCTTGGCTAACTTGTTTTTGGCAGGCGGATTGCGGTATCATGGCATGGCACCATTGATCTCACATGTCTATAATCTTGGTCTTTTGGAAGCTATATCACTTCCCCAGACAGAATGCTTTCAAGGTACCGATACATACTCGAATTTCCAAAAGTTAACCGATAGATGCTCCGAAAAATAAACCAGTTATTAGAAATTTGGCTCTGCATAACTGGCCAACAATGCAACAACTAAGTTTCTTTTTGATTGTAGGTGCTATACAATTTGCTCGATCGGAAGGACTAATACCAGCACCTGAGCCAACTCACGCCATAGCTGCAACTATCCAAGAGGCTCTTCGCTGTCGAGAAACCGGAGAATCAAAAGTTATTCTCACAGCCATGTGTGGGCATGGTCACTTTGACTTGCCAGCTTATGAGAAGTATCTACAAGGAGGGATTACAGATCTTTCTTTTGCAAAGGAGAAGATACAGGAATCACTAATCACCATTCCTCAGGTGGTCTGAAGTCATATATATATATATATATTAAGATGCAATTTTCCTATTGAAAATAAGGGTTTAAGGTTTAAGGTTTAGGGTTTACGAGCTAACGAATCGTTGAGAGGTCGTTTGCTTGCAAGACTTGCAAAAGTAGAAACTAGAGTGTAAGATTATTGTGTTTGTTTGGTATGATGTGTTCATAGGAAGGAATTCCCTATATTGTCATTGAGGTTATAAAACTGAAAAGAATAAGGGGCAATTGCATAATAGTAGTACTAGTTTTTTGAAATTTGCCACAATGGTTAAACTTTATTTCTGTTTTCTTTTTTATTCATTTATTCCAATGTATCAAAAAATATACCATTAATATATTTCTTATAATATTTCGTATATCTAATTGATATACTAAATTATATTTGAAATCCGGATTTCCATTATTCCTACTTAAGCAGGTGGTTAAGGAAATTAACTAAGTAAAAGTTAAATCCTATGTTGAAGTGAAGGAAAATTTCTAGGTGTTAAATAGATTTTCCTTGAGTAGTTGAGTTAAGCTTAAATTGATGAAAAATTGACTGTTGGACTAGGCAGTGTTATGCATTGGTCATAAGATCTTGGAAAGATTACTTGGGCAAACGGAGAATTTAAAGTGGGAGTGACGAATGCCTTGGAGGTTAGACCAACGCATTAGACTCAATGGATGCGTTGGATGCGTTGGAAGGATGGTATGCATCCATACGACTGAAGGAAGTGAAGTGATGTGTTGGAAGGATTATGTTATGCGTTGGAAGGGTTGTTGGTGGATGGCATGCGGCTGAAGGAAGGAAAATGGAAGGATGCGTTGAAGAGTGGCAGGCGGTTGAAGGATGGCAGCCGAGGTGAGGCATTAGGATGGCACAAGGGCTGGAGGGTGGCATGCGTCGAGCAACCTCGGCCAAATGCCCAGCCATGTGTCGAGCAGCCTTGGCCAAACTGCCCAGGCATGTGTCGATATACCCAGCCCATGCGTCGAGCACTGCCAAGCGTCCATGCGTGTGCCAAACGGTATGCGTCAAGCGCTGCCGAGCGGCCATGCCCATGCATTGATGCCTATGCAGCGAGCGCCCTGTCGAACGGCCATGCCCATGCGACTAAGCACGGCCATGCGTCGGTGGCCAGCACCTAAGCCACACGCTCATGAGTCCGCAGCTAGCACCTATGCCAAGCACCATGCGCCCATGTCGAGCATGTCTTGCGGTGATACCTAGTGAGCCATGCGTCGAGGATGAGCTACCATCCTATGCATTGGTGATGGCTAGCTCTTGCGATGGCTAAGTTGGATTGCGATGGTAGTGAATTAGCTTGCTATGCGTTGATTATAGGATATGCATTAAGTATGGACTATGCGTTGATGGCCTAATATGCGTTGAACATTCAAGGGTTTGTGGACGCATAAGAAGGATGAACTCATGGAGGATGTCATCCGGACATGTGGCTTGTTAGGAGGAATTCTTAAACCTTAAGCAAATTAGGTGGAGGCATAAAAATACATGTAAAGGATGGGGGCTCTGCGTTAGTGAAAGGAGAAGAAGATATTTTGGCTTATGCTGATGCAAGATTGTGTTGATGGTGTAAGGAAAAGACACTTGGTCATGCGGCCAAGTAGGAGGTGTCGGCCATGGAGCAATCTTGGACGTCTATAAATAGGGCCAAAGACTTCAGATGAGAACTCAAATTCTCTTCAAAGAACATAAAGAAGAGTGTGTGAGGACTAAGTGGGAGAAGACCATGCGTTGGTCAAGAAGTTCCAAGAGGGGAGATGCTCTCGGGCAGAAAAGACAGGAAGTAGCATCAACTTGGAATGAGGAGTTCTAGAATTCTCGTGTGTTTGGAGTGATTCCAAAGCCATCTGAAAACTATAAGAGTCTAGTTTTCATGATGGGGCTGTCGGAGAAGAAGCTCCAAGAAATCAGGCTGGAGAATGAGGAAAAAACAGAAGGGTCGAGCTGTTGGGTAAGCTGGGCCAGTCTTGATGTTTTGAAGATTCCGGCTAAACCACGAGGAGTTCTGAGCTAAGATTTTATGGTAAGCTTCCTGAAGACATTTTAGAGCATATGTGTAGAAGGAAGTATCTCTAGATAAAGCCTATAACTATGAGTAATCTGAGCTTTAAGTTGAATCTGGATTTTAAGGTTCAAAAGGGAGCCCGAGGTGACAAAAGAACTTCTAGAGAGAAAGGTTCCTAAACGATCAAGGTGAATGACTAAAATATTTAAAATGTTTTAAGAAACCATGTGCTAAAGAAAGATCTTTCAGATAAAGACATGTTTTCTAAGTTTTATTAAAGAAAGTCATTGTATGACTAGTTTTACTTGAAACTTGATACCGAAGGACATTTGAGAAGGTATCTGAGTAGTTCGAACTGAAGGACATAGTTGAGAAGGTATCTGAGCAAAAGTACCCAAGTGTGGGGTAGTTCTTTTGATAAAAATCAGTTTTCTGGTCACTCACTGGGTTTTATAGCTCATGCTTTCCAAATGTTTTTCTTTTTCTTCCCAGGTAGTGGAAAGATAAGGAGTTCCAGGGTGCTACTAAGGTCAAGGTCTGCCACGTGCCACAGTTACACTTCCGGAGGGTTTTACAGTTGTTGTAAACTTTGTAGTTAAGTCTTGGAGTTGTATAAACGTTACATTGTTGTAAAATAAAATGGGCCTACTTAATCAGTTGATTGTTCAATTTGTACATTGGTATCAGAGTTATTTCCGCAAGAGTTTTTAGGCAGTAAGTGTCAACAAAAGGGTTGATAACTACTGCAGTCACGCCCTTTCTCAGGCTCAAAGGGTGGTCTGGGGCGGGGTGTGACATTATATCACTAGTATATGAAATTTATTGATCTATTTATGCTTGCACTTGTTACTCGTCGGACTTAAATTTGAGTTCTTATTCAATTGTTTTGTATTATTTTATCAGTATATTTCATCAACTTGTAATGGTTCGATTCATCTTATAATTGGTGAATCAACAAAGCTCAAACGTGAACAAAATATATTTTTAATATTGAAGTAATTAATGTGTTAAAAGAGAACTAAACATGTCTAATTCGCTTCCAAGCGCTCTCAAAATCAACCCTACATCCAAGATGGGGATAAATATTCCATTCCTATTACAGGTTTTAAATGCACTTAGTACTCATAACAATGATGTGTTAATAGTATACTAATTTAGAATTTTCAATTATATCTCATTAATGTATTAGCAATTTATCAACACTCATTCAATATATAATTTTTCAATTTCAAACATGGGTGTTTGGTAGTTGATCAACAATTATTCAAAAAATCATTTTAAAGTATAATATTATTGGTGTTTCAAATGTAGTATATAAATACTCATTTAAAATGCATTTGAATTATCTTCAGTAGTATATTTAACATTCATTCAAAATTTATTTAAAATATAATATTTTGTGTATCAATAGTATATTAAAACTCATTAAAATTTATGATTTCAAGTATATCATTAATATAATGTATCGATAGTATTTCTACACTCGTTCTTAATATAATTTCAAGCATCACATTAGTGTATCAATAGTATATTAACACTTATTTAAATTTCATTTCAATTATGACATTAGTGTGTCAATAATACATCAATATTTATTCAAAATGCATTTAAATTATATCATTAACGTATGAGTAGTATATCGATACTCATTAAAACATGCAATTTCCATAAAATATATTTATAGCAAAGTGGTATATCCGATAGTATATCAATTTCTATGCATTGATATACTATTGGATATACCACTTTGCTTTTGTACAAAATATAAAGAAAAAATATTTTAAATGATAAACTTATTGAAAATATTTACAAATATAGCAAAATATCACAATCTATCAGGATAAGCTGTAATAGACTACTATCTATGTCTATCGTGATACAGAAAGTAGTCTATCGTAAATAAACAGTGAAATTTTGCTATATTTGTATATATTTTGGTTCATTTTAATATAAAACAGTTCAAATATAAAGTATATCATAGGAAATTCATTTTTTTAAGATACTGAAATTCATCTAGTTATCTTTAAAATTGACCAATATTTAATAGGGTTCTTGTTAAATTTTTAAATCCTTAGACTCAAAAAAACAATCACGCTTAAAATATTAATTAAAAAAATAAATCAAAATAACAAAAACAACTCTCCAACTTAATCTAAAACGGTAAATAACTCATCTAAATCACGATTTTGTTTGAGAGATACATTTTTTTATAATATGTAGGGTGCACAATTGAATATCTGTCTCCAAAATTGATAGTACATAAACATTATGTTAGTTAATTATGTTTATTTTAACTAGAGATGCAATTTCATTAAACAACAATTTTTGAATATTTATTCAATGGAATGAGAGAATGAGAGAGGAGAAACTTTCAAATAGATTTAAAAATAAAGGTAAAATGGTAGGATTTTTTTTGTACAGATGGCCACATTTGGGAGACCCAAATAAAAAAGACCACCTATAGAAAAAGTGATGGAAAATGGTCTTCTGCTGACGTCATCCACATGTGATTTTACCGCTTCATCCTTGAGATGCACCTTGCACGCTTGCCACTACCAAGAAACTTAATCCTCGTTGGCTCATCATACGATCCTCGATGCACGGTCACTCGATACCCAAATGCATGATCACTCGATACCTGTGCAATCGACACGTGTATACTCGATCATAGCCACTTCATACTCGATACTCGATCATTTTGAACTTCCCGCATCCGTCAGAGGACCTGCTCTGTAATTAATGCTCATGTATAGACATACACAAATTAGAAAATTTTCTAACAATTCTAACTATTCTTTCAAATCAATTTCTTGAAATGTGAATTATATTTTTTTTATTAACTAAGAACAAACAAAACTGAAACACAAGAGAAAATTGAGCTCACTTTCCCTCCAAAAAAACCCACTTCACAAAACCTATTTTTCTTGATAGAGATCAAGTTATAAAGGCATTCAAATCATTTCACTATATTGTCTCACACCTCAAGTATGTAAATGTGCTAGTTTTTTTCTCATTTTTGCTCATGTTTTTAACCTTATCAATGTTGTGCAAGACATACGAACATAGCAAAGAGAACGAGTGAATGTGATTTTGTGAGTGTGCCCTAAGACATGCGAGTAGCTCCCAGTGGAGCGAGGATGGGGGGAGAGAAAGCTATGAAACAGTAAGCATCGAGTTAAGAATATCGAGTATCAAGGGACAAGTATCGAGTATCGAGTAGTGAAAACGTGTAGGGAGGATCAAGTTAGCGAGTATTTAACAACAACTAATTTTCCTAACTGCTCACTTTGTGTATTGTTTTTCTTGAAGGATGGAGAAGTATATATTCTTATATTATGGTGATACATAAGACAACACAGAAGAACAATATATTGGAGGAAGGGTTTGCTAGTTCCAACATATTGAGGTATAATGAGTTGGTAAATCTAGTATACAAGATCATACAAGTTAGTTTGATAGAGTTCAATATTATAATGAGGATGACATATAAGACGGATATTGATTCTTCTCTAGTATGCTTAATGGACGATGCTTATATTAATTTTTTTTCTCATAGTACGAACGTACTAAATCGCAAGTATTTGTAAGTCTTGAGAAAATTGAAGAAATTTATCGCGAGGTAACATTTGATTACCCAGAGAGAGAAGACCAACCAATGTGTGGAGCAGATGTCATTGAGTATGAAGTTTGTCCATTGAGTGTCTCACTGGAAAATGACAACATCAATGTTAATATAGCGAACATATTGCATCCAAATGTGACAATAAAAGAGGTTGAGATATGTATAAATGAGAATGTGGCGATAGAAGAGGAAGAGGCTGGGAATGAAGAACAACCAACCTAGGTTGTTTTAGGGAGTAGTTCTTCTGTTGTGAATGAAGAATAACCAACTTCGATTATGTCAAATGATTTTATCTATTTTTCTTGAGAGCATGCTCTCCAAAATCCATGCAACATACCATCCAATAGTAACGCGAGAACGGGGGACTTGATCATGCAACTACAGTTGTCCATAAAGTTGGTGGATACCATTGAAGTATGTCAAATTTTCTTCAGTAAGAATGATGTGAATATGAGGTTAGCAATATTGGCTATTAAGAACAACTTTGAGTTGCGAGTTAAAAACCAAATAAAAAATTGTATACTGTTCGTTGTTTACACTCGACTTGTAAGTGGGTCGTTCAAGCAATTAAAATGGAAGGATGTGATATTTTCAAGATCACAAAATGCACACTCAATCGCACATGCTCGATTGAAGTATTGATTCATGATCACAGGCATGCCATCACATTCGTTATTGGTCACTTAATCAAGGACAAGTTCAGTATTGGTCGAGGGAACAAACCACACCATATTAATGAGGATATGCAACATAAGTACAGTGTCAATATTAGTTATGACAAGGAATGGAGTGTGAGAGAAACTTCTTTTGCTCTTTCAATGGGGACGCCAGAGGACATATGCTATCTTGCATGCATATGGTGAGGCTTTGAAGATACCTAAAACTGTGATTAAGATCGAGCTTAAAGAATCAAAATATTTCAAATACATGTTCATGGCACTAGGTGCGAGTTTAAGAGGTTTTAAGAGTTTTCGACTCTTAATCATTGTAGATGGTACTCATCTAAATGGTAAGTACAAGGGAATAACACTAGTTGGTGTTGCAATGGATGGTAATAACTAACTATACCCATTGACATTTGCAATTGTTCATGGTGAGAATGACTGAGCCCTGAAATGGTTCATGACGAACCTTAAAACAACAATTGAAGAATGTCCTAACCTTGTATTTGTTTCAGACCATGGATAGAGTATAGCTAATGTCATTGATGCAGTATTCCCCCATACTTACCACAAACTTTGTACCTTCCATTTGAAAAGAAACATGGAGAAATACTTCGAGGAAGAGTCTATTAGAAAATTGTTTCGGGATGATTGAAGAGTGTATCGAGAATCAGAGTTCAAGCGCCAATGGGTTTAAATAGTGAACTACAACAACGATTTCCTTGTTAAATATTTAGAGGATACTGATATTCAGCGATGGGCATGGTGTTACCAGTCTAGGAACCGATATGATAACATGACCAGCAATAGTGTCGAATGCTTCAATGTTATTACCAAAGAAGCAAGAGTGTTGCCAATAACTTCATTGCTAGAATAGATAATAGGTTTACTTCGAGGTTGGTTTCATGAGCGGCGAATAATATGGTCTAATAGTACATTGTCACATTCAAAGTATGCAGAGGAAATAATGGGTTTATAGTGTGAAAAAGTTAGGTGATACCGAGTAAATCCAATCGATTGTTATAGATTTCATGTCAATGACGGTGGATTAGATGATATCGTCAGCCTTAACACTCTAGAATGTAGTTGCGGAAAATTTCAGTGTTTGGAGATTCCGTGATCGCATGCTATTACTACAGCTATAGAGTGCAATATCAATCCGTTTACTCCATATAAAAGATTATGTAGTGTTGATTCTCTAGTGCTAGTATATGCGGAGTCAATAAACCCGCATGGTCATGTATCCAAATGGAAAAGGGCACCAGAGTATACCAAGGTAAACATACTCCCACAGAAAAAAGTGGTACAGGTTGGTAGACGAACGGTAAACAGGATTTTGTTTGCTGGAGAACATGTCACATTAAAAAATATGGACGGTGTTGCCAGTCGGGGCATAATAGACAAAAGTGCAATGAACCACTTGATACGTCCAAACGCAATAAACAAGCAAAGACCAAGACTCAAGGGACCTAGACATAATCGATATCAAATAATGTATAGCATTCTAATAAATACTTTATAATTTATTACTCTGCATTATATTGTTCATTCTGTAAAGTAAAGACATTCTAATAAATACTCGATATTCAATTCAATTTACACGTTACTTGCTGCTCGGTGCATGTTACTCTATATGATTACTCGACAATACTCTATTCGCGTTACACATTACTCGATACTCGATGCATGTTACTCTATGCTCAATGCATGTTACTTTATGCTCAATGCATGTTACTCAATACACGGCACCTAAAATCATGTATACTCGATATACATACAACTGCTTAATATAGAAATATACACATAGTTTCTTGAAACCTTATAATACAGAAATATACAATTTGCTCATAAACTTAACGAGTTCATACATTTACAAATATTGTCAAATTTTACATAAACAGATCTGATAAAAAAAACTGATCGGCCCACAATTCGGCACCATATTGCAACCTAAAATCATGCATTTTATCTTGCCATAGACTCCCTAGACTGGATCAAGTCATCAAGTATTTGAAGAACTTGAGATAAAATATCCCACATCTAGTGTATCTGACCCCTATAGGAAGCTTGTATTGACACGACTCAAGCTTCAAGGACTATGTGCAAGGTTGAGCTTTGCAACATGTAAGTTGCAAAAATATGTCAGTGAAGTAGGGTTGGCAACGAGACGGGGCAGGGTCGGGGATGCACTCCCCGTCCCCAGCCCATTCCCCGTTTTGGGGAGTCGGAATCGAGGTCAGGGAATCCCCGCAGGAAAAAATTCCTCGTTTATTTTTATTTTTAATTAATTAATTATTTAAAATAAATTAAATTTTATTCAAATTTTAAATATTTAATATAACAAAATAGTATTATTATTATTTTTATTATTTTATTATTTATTTAAATTAATAATTTAAAACATTTTAGATTTAATAAAAAGTTTAATATAATTATATTATGAAATAAATTTAAAAAAATAAAAAAAATAAAAAGAATAAAACAGTAGCTCTAAGCTCTCTCTCTATAGATATTATTAAAAATTATATAAAAAAAATATTCGGGGCAGGGTCGGGGACGGGGACAAGGCGGGGATACCGTCCCCGTCCCTGGCTTGTCCCCGGTCGGGGACCCATTTTTTTATCTCCGATTTGACCCTATCTTCAGTCAAACTGGGGATTCTCCATCTCGATTGAGGTTGGGACCCGACCCCGCGGGGATTTTTGCCAACCTTACAGTGAAGGGAGACATAGGGACCTTAGGAGTGATACCGGATCCTATATGATATACCTGGGGAGTGAGTCATACAAAAGGATGCGTCTAAGGTTCATGTCTATCACCAACATAGTCCAATGATGCTTGTAGTTGAGTGGCCTATAGATATAATCGACATCTGCCTATCCAGGCTGAAGTTTAGCTTCTACTCCGAGCATGTAATCAACATACATGTGCTCTTTCTCTCATACTTTAGCAGCTTCTTCACACGTTGTCTTATATATGTCGTAATACAAGCTATTTGGACTCTTAGGTTCAAGTGACTCGGTAAAATAGATAACAATAGGTTAAGTGTAGATCAATCATGCAAAATTTAAATCATCTATAATACATATTAATATACCATGTGGCAACGTCATGAACCGAGGAGCACATATCTTCGCCGGAGTAATAAATTTTCGTCAAAGAAACATGAATAAAACATCGACAATCTATAATATCTAAGTCTATTTAATGAGTAGAAATAGTAAATAACAAGCATACAAACGTAATGAAGATGTTAACTTACGTCGTTCTCAACCCAATAATTGTCACGTGTTAGCTTACGGAATAACTCCTTCATCGTGCAATTTTTCTTAGAGGACTTCATTACCCGACCAATGAGAACCCATATCCACGCTGGTCAACCAGACCATGAACTCACTCATCACGTCCTCTAGAATAACATGTGTTGGGTCATAGGGAACGATGTCAGTCAGATGTTGACCTAACTGAATGTATTTTTTCCTTTTCCCCACCACCCTAGTCGTGTCAACTAAAGGGGTATGCGGTTGTGTTGGCTTCCTTTTCCTACTTGTCCATCTTTGTTCCCCTTCAAAGTTTGCAGGCTCACCCTTCACATCAGGCTCGACCTTCACCTTGGGCTTGCCCTTCACCTTAGGCTCGACCTTATCCTAAACTTCTTTAATACCTGTGGTGGAAGCAATTCAGGATAAGGTAGTGTCAATGAGGGAAAGGGTGGTATCTCAAGAAGCAACATAGAAAGATGTGGTATCTCGGAGAGAACGGTGGATACTGTAATGATGGGGAGGATGGGCTCAGTTGATGGTGAAGGGATAAGGTCAATAGATGCGGTGAAAGGTGGATGCATGGGGTCCCTAGACTCTATGGAGGGTGGAGGGATAGGGTCAATGAACTCTATAGAGGGTGTAAAGATGGGGTCACTAGACTCCATGAAAGGTGAAGGGATAGGGTCAATAGTCTTGGTGGATAGTGGATGGATGAGGTCAATGAACTCTGTGGACGGTGGAGAGATGAGGTCAATGAGCTCAGTAGATGGTGGATAGATGGGGTCAATGGACTCTATGGATGGTGGAGGGATGGGATCACGGAACTCGATGGATGGTAGAGGAATAGGGTCATAGGACTCACTGGATGGTGAAGGAATTGGGTCACTGGTCTCAGTGGAATCCACACCTAAACCTTACATCATTTATGAATACATTAAGTCAAACACTATATGTTATATATTTACATTAGAACAAGTTCAATATAATATTACATACCCAACACAAGGACCGCAGTAAGATGGTGATTTTTTGTACGCCGGCCTGAAGGACACTCAAGTCAGATTTCACATCTTTCAAGTCTGACTGCACATCATCCAATTTGTGCTCCACCACAGACACTCTCTGGTCTATGTCACAGAGTAATGTACAAATGCCTACACGCTTCATGGGCTCCAAATGGGATGTATTTGGCCGAGGCGACACTTGCTTCTCTTTAAGGGTAAATGCTCGTCATTAGGGAGCTATTAAGACTCATTATGAGGAGGGTGAGTCTCACGACTATCAGTAGAGAGCTCGTGAGATTGATACTCATCAATTTTTGGCTCGTGGGGTCGATGCTCGTGACTCTCTTAGTCACTAGAGTGACTATGAGCATCTGCATCATGGTGTGATCTATATGTCTCTGAGGAGATCGTCTTAGCATCAATGCACTCGTATATGGGTCGTTCATCAACCCTAATGTCCCTATACTGCCTCTCTCTATCCAACATGATTAGTGGGATGGATGTGATCCTTGTCTGTACAAAACAACGAAGAATTTATTAGTTATATGTGACATTCACCTTAAATCCAAGTAAATATTGATGTAATACACTAATCTTGTTAAACTCAAACATATCTTGATGTATTATTTTGGTCGATGGTGAGTATGTACACTCCCACTTCAGAAATCGAGGTACAACATGTCTACTCAATCGGGTTGCAATTTTTTCAACAACCGTTGATATGATCTTGTATGCCCACACTTACCATAATTCATAAACGATTATAAACCAAGAATAAATAGTAAGTCATATTGTAACTAAAATAAGTAGATCTTATATAGCCAATGAATGGATATTACCTAGAAAGCATGAGGAAACCCCAGTAGGTTGTACTTTACAGTGTAGTTCTTATTGTTCTTGGACCTTTTTTGTAGTTATTTGCCTTGCCACTCAATCCTCTTTGTAGTTCAAGTAAGATCCTCTCCCATAGCACGTTTCTCCAATCCATGGAATTAAAGTATTCTGAATCCTCCACATCAATTAATAATGTCTTGTTGACATTGGCCCTTGTCTTTTCCTGCCCCATCGTTCCCAATTTAATGTAATAGACCAATGTCATCTTCAAAGCATCCATGTCGTTCTCAAACTTTATCTCATTGTACACTATCTCTAAGGTACCAATGTAAATGTCCTCGCAAAATCATTCTTGAAGTACCTACTACGCAGTGATCCAAGTGCTTCACCACTCCTTACAACTGTTGGATTAGGTGATCGCCACAATCCCATCACCAATAGGAAGTCTTCTTTGGAGAATGCAATAACTGTACCATTCAAATCGAAGGTCATTGCATCTTTCCTATCGTCTACAACCTCCCTCAATGTAATGTAGTGGACCAATGAACCATTGAAGATAATGTCCATGTCCACATATCACCCAAATACCGTCTTCTTGAAGAGGGCAAGCTGCATGGGAGTAAGCTTCTCTTTCACAATTTTGTTAGCCATCCCAATGTGAGAGGATAGGCTGGTAACTTGGCCTAGGAAACGATCTCGAGGAGGAATCTTGAATTGTCTAGCCTAACTGTATAGAATACAAAAAACACAAGAAATTAAGCATTTTGTTCAATACTCGACACTCGATGTACGATACTCGATGCACGATATATAATACTCGATACTCAATACATGATATACGATTCCTCGATATTAGATATACAATACATTCTACATTACATGTAACTAGATGGTCGATTATCGAGCATTTGGTTTGATTTTCCACCTTCATGACTTATCCTACTCAAACTCTAAACTCTAGACGGTTTAAAATACCAGAAATAAGAAAATCGAAACGAAAAAAGTTCGAGCTCCAGCGAAACATGCAAGATATGAAAATCGAAATTAAAATTATATCGGTCAAATATCAAGAAACATGCAAGTGCATGTTGAAGAACATGATTCCAAAATATAACAAACAAAGAGACGATTTATGCAAAAATATAAACAAAAAGAATAATGTTACCTGATGCAAAGAGAATCGAGAAAGTTTCAAGTGTAGAGGTGTAGTTGTCGAGCGATATAAAATCGAAAAACGAGAGAGAATAGTCTGAGAAACGAGTTGAAGTGGTGAAATAATGGATTTCAAACGAGTTAAGAATTCAAAAAGTTCAAAATGATCGATTATGATGTGGCTATGATCGAGTATGCACGTGTCGATTACACACGTATTGAGTGACCATGCACCCGAGTATCAAGCGACCGTGCATCGAGGATCGTGTGATGAGCCAACAAGGGTCGAGTGACGAGTAATCAAGGATCGAGTTCCTTGGTAGTGGCAGGCACGCGGGGTGTATCTTAGGGGCGAAATGATAAAATCACACGTGGATGATGTAAGCAAAAGGCAATTTCCATTACTTTTTCTACAGGTGACCATTTTTCATTTGGGCATCCCAAATGAGGCCATCCGTACAAAAAATCCAAAATGGTAACTATGTGGAAAAATTGTGCAGCTGATCCAAAAATTAGGCCCAAAATGCCAAATGACCCAATTTTTTAAAAAGTTCAAATGATCTTCTGCTGATTTCATAGACAAGTAAAGTTACGGTATTGGCCTTCCTTTACTTATTTTTTTTCCTTTTTCTTTCTTCTTCTCTAAACCACCAACAAGCTCTGGTTTTTCTTTTTTCTTCGTCTTCCTTTTCAAGCTGTCTTCTTCTCCTTCGATTTGGTTTTTTCTTCTTCTTTTTCTTCTTCATTTCTTTTTCATCTCCGTGAGTCTTCTTCTTCTCCGATTGGGTAATTTTTTTTCCTTCTTCTTCTTCTTCACATCTTCATCTTCTCTAGCACGACCACACCTTCTTTGGCATTGTATCTTCTCCAACAGACGAGAGCGAGAACGAGATTCTCCGACTTCTTCTCCTTTACACATCTTCTTCTTCTTCTCCGGCACGACGAGTCCAAGCGAGCAGCTTCGACATGACCAACTCCGGTGAGCAAGAGCGAAAGAGATGAGTGAGGAAAAGAAGAGAGAGATCGAAAGAGACCAAGAGCAAAAGTGACCAAGACCGAGAAAGTGAAAGTCATAAAGAGAGTAGTGATTTATGAGTAAAAAAAGAAGAGAGTGAATGGGTGCGATACCATGAGAGAGAGCGGGAGAGAGACCAAGAAAGAGCAAGATGCTTTTCTACGTGCGCGCGAGTATATTTTGGCAATTTCACCTAGATTTGATGTCAGCAAATGACCCCTCGACATTTTTTTTTCCTCAAAAAACTGAGTTATTTGACATTTTTGGCACAATTTGTGGGTCATTCTTAAGAATTTCCCTAACTTTATATTATTTAAAATCAAGTTAAAAAAAAAAAAGTCCAAATTTCAAGTTCTAATTTTCAAATGAGTTATTTCGTTAAAAATTAAAACAAGAGGGTTACTTTTAACCACAACCCAGAACAACGCACGGCAACGCTTGGGAGGAAGGGAAAGATTCAGCCGTGGGTCTCCGTAGGTGGCTGGAATCAATCGTGGGTCTGGTTCAAGAGCCTGAAAACGGTGTGGGTTTTCCGGTAGCATCCGGCGGCGGTTGAAGCTGTGTTTCACGGTGGTTTAGCTTCTGAGGTATTTTCCTTGTTGTTGACGCGATTCAATCCACAGATACTGGGTGTAGTGGGTTTGTTCCACTGTATTCTGTATTTGCGAAATCATGCTCTGAATAAAAGTCTCGAACTGGATGTAGACCGAAATCTTGAACCACTATCTATTTTGTTGTCTTTATCTCTTGCTCTGTTTAATTTGTTGCTGCAAATTTGCGTTCTATTAGGCGTTTCTAGGGTTCTTTTACAGTTACGAAATGCCTGTTGATTGTGTTGGATTTGGTATCATTGTGGCATGATATGCATAGCACCAGTTCTTTAATTTTAGTTGGTTGTTAGCCAGTTAAAGTAATGGAGTATGTGTTAAGAATTTCTTTCTATTTACCTAGGTGATTTTGCCCTATTACAAATGGGCAGTAAAGGTCGTATTCCACCTCCACATGGAAGGCGTACTCTTCCAGGTTCTGGTATATTGCATCCAGAAGCATTTGGTCATGGGCTACGTCCTCCACCAGGTGCCTTTCCTCCCTTTGACATGTTACCTCCTCCAGATGTGATGGAACAGAAGCTAGCTGGGCAACATGTTGAGATACAGAAACTTGCCACCGAGAATCAGAGGCTTGCTGCTACACATGGAACCCTAAGGCAAGAGCTTGCTGCTGCTCAGCATGAGCTGCAAATTCTACATGCTCAAATAGGAGCTGTGAAATCTGAAAGAGAGAAACAAGCAAGGAATCTTTCTGATAAGATTGCAAAGATGGAAGCAGAATTACAAGCAGCTGAACCAATTAAGTTAGAGTTGCAGCAAGCAAAATCGGATGCTCAAAACTTGATTGTAGCAAGGCAGGAACTTATTACTAGAGTGCAACATTTGACCCAAGACCTCCAGAGGGCTCATGGAGATGCGCAGCAGGTTCCTGTTTTGATGTCAGAACTTGAGAGTTTGAGGCAGGAATATCAGCATTGTAGGTGTGTAATCTGTATAGCATTCAACTTTAGAGGGACTTTTTAGGATTTTACATTACTTTTTTTTCTTTTTTTCTTTCTTTTTTTTTTTTTTTTTTTTGATAGAATCAACAACTTTCATTGAGAAAAAAATGAAAGAATACATGGGCATCAACTACTTAAGTTAGTACATGCGTAGGATGCCTTGTGACTTCAATCAAGTTCAGTCTTCAACTTCTGCAGTTCAGTTTCTTTGCATTTTTAATAAAGCCGCCGGCTTGTGGTTATAGATGCTGCCCTAGCTTTACCTGATTCCTTAGACATTTCTAGGAGGCTTATGTATTGTGTTTATAAATGTTAAGCCAAGGTGTCTAGTGAGTATTTTTCAGAAGTTGACTGTAGTCCATTTCCATGGTGAACCCATTTTTCCTAAATTTCTTAAAGTTCAACTGTGTGGTCTATCTTTTACTGGACCAGAGTTTGATCCTAATGTACTACAGGGTTTCTTTTATTGGGTTATGTTCCTTGTTTGTAAAATGCCATGACCTAGTTATTGACCTTGCAGGGCGACCTATGACTATGAGAAAAAATTATACAATGATCATCTTGAGTCACTTCAGGTGATGGAAAAGAATTATATCACTATGGCTAGGGAACTGGAGAAGCTTAGGGCAGAGTTGACAAATACTGCTAGTTTAGAACGAAGACATGGTACTCTTGCTTACCTTTATTTCACTTTCTTTGGGATTATCTTATCCTTCTCAAATTTCCCTTAATCAACCACTGATATTTTGATGACTGCACGTAGGTGGGCCTTATGGTACTACCCAAAACAATGAGATAGAGGCTTCAGGGAATTCAGCTGGACAAAATACTTACGAAGACGGCTATGGTGTTGCCCAGGTTTGTCACATATTCCACTTTCTGGTTTTCATGAATTGATTTTTTTTTTTTCTATATTCATGAGAGTTCGGGTCCGCATACGCACACCTCAACTAATCTAAGGAGCAACCTGCCTGACCCTACATTTTGTTTTTGAATTTATAGTTCTCTCTCTTTCTGTATGTTTCTTACTATAGATGTAAAAGGAGAACAAACCTTTGATGGTCTGTGAGGTCTCTTTCCTACTTATGCTTTACCTAGGCTTTTCTGTGAATCATGATCCTAGGTCTCGTTGTCCTTGCCAATTGTTGAGAAGGTTTAGAAATGGTTATCTTCTTGATAGGAAGCTTTCTTCTCTAGGAGTAGGAGACTTGTTTTAGTCCAACCTATATTGTTTTCATTGAGAGAAAAATGAAATAATAAAAAAAACAAAACAGAAGAAAAGGCCTATTAAAAAGACAGCTCAGAAGAAAGAGCCACAAAGCTAACCATACGAAAAGGGTCTCCACTAATGGAGTTATAAAAGATTTCTCCAATTGGTCAAAAGAGTAGAGAGATTACAAGAGCTATAAAAAGATGTACATTTACCCGAAGACAGCAAGAAAGATAATTTGTTCTAAAAACCTCTCAAAAGTGCTGCCTTTTCCATTGGAATTGCGATTGTTCCATTCTTTCCAAGTAGTCCATAAGAAAACCTCCACAATCCTCTGTTTCTCGAATTTACTATCTTTATTTATGATTCTGTCCTAGGTTCGTACAAAGTTATCAGGGATTTTTTTTTGGGGAGAGTATATGAGTCATGGAACCAATTCTCCTTGTAGCTTGTTGGCTTCAAGGACTTTCTTAATCCAAAGGTCCCAAATTCAAGGAGCTGTTGGTATGTGTATGAGAGAAAGAGAGAGAGAGAGAGAGAGAGTATATCAGTCATGAGGGGGTGGTTTCCAATTATCATCTGGTTGGAAATTTATGAAAATGGCTAAAGTGAGAGTTTGTTTCCAAAATTTCTGAAAATAGTGGGTTGGGATATTAGAAACTTATAATGTAATTATTCTGTCCTTTTTGGCTAAGTAGAGTCGTTGCAGAGGTTTCCTTTAGAATCTAAGGCGTTGTGGCATAGGATTTTCGTACCCCGTGTTAATGAGTGAGGCAGTAATAATCAAAGGGAAACTCGTGAAAGGCAATTTTGAAGTGTCCTCTCAAGTTTTTAGACTTCACAAAATTCTTGAATGTGCAATGTTCCACTTCTGGACAATTTTTGTATTGGCGATGCTCCTCTATGCTCTTTATTCCCTTATCTATATGATTTGTCCTTTTTTTTTTTTTTTGGGGGGGGGGGGGAAAAACAGAAACAAAAAACAAAACAAAAACAAAAGAAAAGGGGTCCCATGGCACTTGTTTTCTCTTTGTCTGGACACGAGTTTTCTTTTAACTTTCACATTAGGGTAGAGCATTATTGGATAGGGAAGATGTGCATATGTCTATGACGTTGCCCCTTTTACATGGTTTTTGTTTTAGGTATGAGTTACGTTGAAAGGTGTACATAAACCCTTGATTACTCTGTTTTATTCTCATTTAAATCCTTCTTCTCTTGCTTGCTTCATTCCTCTTCCGTTTCGCAAAAGCCAGATATTTCTGCTGGCTAGTTGCTCATGGAAGGGTTAACACCTTGAACTGTATCTAAGAATCCTCTTCTACAGTTTTGGGTCCTATGCTTTGTTTGAACATGACATGATTTGGATCACAAGATTTGGGTCACATTTAATGGAGACATAACTTTACGGTGAAGATTTGGGTTAGCTTTTGGTACATCTTTGGTGTTATCTTGGCATTAAACAGGACTGTTCATCCACGACTAGGTTATTTTATAATTCTTCTTTAATTTTGATACTCAATCATTGGAGCATCCTTGGTAATTTTGTCTCTGTTCCATTTGAGCTCGTGTTTCTGCATTGGGCTCTCTCTCTCTCTCTCTGAAGGCAATTTTTAATTTATCTCAACATATGAGTATATTAGTTTGACATTTCAGTAGTTCATGGATCCTATGAAGGACGATGGAGACGCTGGGGTTTTTTAATGTGTTTAGTCGATTATGTCTCTAAAATTTTAATTTTGTGTCGGAAAAAAAATTGCTTGATGGGTTCTTAAACTTTCAATTTGGAGTCCAATAAGTTCTTTAATTTTTAATTTTATGCCTAATAGGTCCTTGGCTTGTTCAATATTTTTTTTTCTTTTTTTTCCCTTTTAACTCCATTGGCCTATAGAACACAAAATTGAACTCTAGGCCCTATTAGACATAAAATTCAATTTTGTATTTAACAGATTACTTAATTTTGGAAAATTTCAAATATGTTAGTAAGGCATTGGACACACAATTCAAAGTTTTATCTTTAAATTAAAAAAAAAAAAAAAAAATTATTGATGGTATGAAATTACAAGAAAGGGGACCTCAATAGGGATCGTAAAAGGCCTCTCCCGTTTGAAATGAAGAAATTAAAACTGTAGTAAAAGAGGAGCATTTACACCAAGACACAACCATATTAATTATAGCATAAAAAAATTTATTATATGTGAGTTCCTTATTTTGAAAGATACGTTGATTTCTTTCTTGCCAAATGTTCCAGTCGATGGCTCTAACAAAGGTTTCCCAAAGAAGCTTCTTTTCTTTCAAAGCTTAGGGATTATTAAAAGTTGAGCACCTACTTGACACTTTTTAAAGTATAGGGACCTTTTAGACACAAAATTAAAAATTCAGATGCTAAATTTATAAGTTAGTCTTAAGGATTCAGAGCTGCAACATTAAACTTGGTTTTATCTCCATCTTCCTCCATCTGTTTTCTAGTTTGGACATGATTAGTGGTTTACACTGCAATGTAAATATGTTGATTAAGTTTTATTTTTCCTAATGATTTGTTACTTGTTGAAATTGTGCAATAGGGACGTGGCCCGCTGCCTGCTGCATCCAGCGTTGGTGCGACTGCATACGCGGGACCTCAAACTGGTTCTACTACAACTCGACCCAACTTCGATGCCACAAGGGGTCCCCAACGAGGACCTGGTTATGATGGAGCTAGAGGATCCATCTATGATTCACAAAGACCTGGTTATGATGGACAAAGAGGACCAGGTTACAATGTGCCCGGGTTACCTACTTATGATGCACCTAGAGGAGCTGGCTACGATGCTCAATCAAGAGGTGTTGCCGGACATGCTGCACCTGGAAACACCGCTCCTTATCGATCTTCGACACCGCCTGGTCGTGGTGGTGGGTTCGAAGCACCATCTCGAGGTGGAGGAAACCCTGGTAGGAGATGAGCCAAAGGTACCATTTGAGAATATCTTCTGTTACTGTGTTTGTCATCTGTTGTGCCATTCCCTTAGATTTGCAAAGACATTTTTTCTTTTTGCTAGAAGTTGATTATCAAATGCACTCGACAAACTTTTAATGAATCATTGGAGAACTTCATATTGACATCAAGGTCAAAATCATTTCTAGTTTAGTGATTCATCATTTTCAGCTGTCTGATCAAGGAAACTTCACATGATAATGAACTAAAGAAGATACAATGTCCTCAAAAGCCATTTTTCAATTTTTTCATTAATCCCAGTTTGAAATTTGTTAGATGCTAAAAATTAAGAATATACCTTCTGATGCTAAAGTCAATATAGGCATCCATCAGGTGAAATGGCACATCAACTACTTTGCAATTCTTTGTATTATTATTAGGAAGAAATTAAATGGGAGAAGAAACTAACCATTTTTCTGCCTTTTGTTTAATGAATTTTGTTAGTGGGATGTGATCTTTCATTTTGGATGGATTAGTTTGTGAAAAGTTTATAAAAAGATTGGTCTATTTGGATCAATCTATACATAAATCATACCCACCATCATCTGAAAAGAAAGTATAACTTATTTTTAAATGCAAAGAAAATGATGTAATTTATAAGATTGATTGTATCAATCATTCATATAATTTAAAATTTAAGACAGTCAAAATCTATTGCATGTAAGTTAGGGATCTCATTGTTTCAATTTGGTTGATTAATTTAGGGAAAATTACTTTGTTTTTTCCTAATATTTGGGTTTAATGTGATACTTTTAATCTTATTTTCAAAATGTTACAATTTTATTTATGAGAATTGAGTTTGCTAATTTGGTCTTAGATTTCAGGATTTTAAACTTTTAATTTCTTTTTTTTTTTTACTAAATATTCGTTTTTTTTTTAATTTTTAGTGTTAATGTTTATTAATTAGTTAAAATAATTATAATTAATTAAGTTACATTATTTTTCATAGCTATTAAAGTTATTTTAAAATAATTAATAGTCATTAACACCGAAGACTAGATATAGGTATTTAATAAAAAATCAAGGTTAAATGTGTAAATCTTAAAACCTACGGATCAAATTGAGTTAACTTCATTTTCAAGAGTAAAATTGTAACATTTTGAAATTCAAGTACCTAAATTGAAATTAAATTTAAAACTTAAGACTAAAAATGTCATATTTTAAAATCTAAAGATCAAATAAAAACTAGACTCTAAATTTAAGGATTGAAAATATTTTTTTATGATGAAAATGAAATAAGGAATGGTGAATATAATTAATATTTAACGTCGAGAAATTTAGGTAAGTATAGTAATTGATTGAAGTAGTTATTATAAATATAATGCCCAAAAAGAAACCTATTTTCCTACATTATTGCACATGCAACTAATTTTGCAGCAAAACTAACATCATTTTCAATTTCATTGAGTATCAAATGCCACCAACTCCTAAAATCAATTGATATAAACATAAAAACAAAAGTTGAAAGAACAAATCAAAGGGCAAGTTTTATAAAAACACTATTTGGTTTTTTTTTTCTTTTTTTAAATTGACATTCATTATAAGAATACAAAATGTATTTAGTTTACTAATTAAATGACATCTCAACAACTAGCACAATAGCTCATCTTTACCTATCAAGATTTGAAATGGATATATTACTATAATAATGAATTGAGGCTGCTTAATTAAAATAAAACTTTAAAGAGAATAATATTATATAATATGGAAACCCCATCTATATGTAAATCTTATTGAAGTTTGAACCACAAAAGTTAAATTAAACCCAAACCAAGAAAGTTTCAACAAGTTTTTAATTAATTCAAAGATATTAAATAGAAACCCAGCTGTCATGACAAATTTTTTCATTAAAAAAAAAAAGAAGCAATTTTTCTAAATGAATTATTCTTTTTTTGATATATATGAAGTCATATCAATCTAAAGGAAAATCCAAATAAAGTTTGCCTTTCAATTTAGCTATCAATCACACAAAACCAAAACCCATTACTTCTCTTTGGAACCTATCCTCCCTTGCAATTGTCATTTTTCAAGTTTTATTTTTTTACTACCATAAATACTTTATTTCCCATTTTTAAAATCTATCCATTTTCATTTTAAATTTATAACAATTTAGTCTTTAAATTTACCATAAAAAATCGTAAAATTCTGTACAGTATACATATTAGTTTGTAGACTAGAGTAGGACTTCCACGTATTACTTGAAGTAAAACATCTTGTAGATTTGTTTCTGTTTTTTATTGAATCTTTTTCATGGTGATAAGTGAAATCTCAAAACAGACAACCACAATAATCAAATAAAACATTCCTAGTTGTTAATACGAATAACAGAAACTCTCTTTCTTATTATTTTTCTTGACTTATCTTGGATCTATTTAATGATCTTATACAGGTATGTCTAGATTTGATTGAACTTCGACCCGAATTTCTGAACATTAGGTTCTTGCACCCCACGGGGCCTTATGCGATCCTTGGTCTTTCTTGACAAAGTTCATGCGACGACGATCTATATGGAAGGGCAATTATTGTACCAATTTCTCCCGACACACTACTAATTCGTATTTTTCAAAAAAACTTACTTTTATTTAAACATTTTTGATAAAAACGTATTAAAATACGCTTAAAAAACAATCTTGAGTGATTGTCAAACACTCAAATTTCTTCCAAAATGACTTATTTTTTAAAATTAAACACTTGAAAATATATTCCAAACACACCTTAATCTTTGTACAATGCATTTTGTAAAGATTAGACCCTATCGTTAAAAACATTAGTATGATTTTGATGAAAAATTTTACGATAGGGTATAAACCATTAACTAATTGTAAAATAAAGAGATTAAATTGTTATCATTTCAAGTTTAAGGACTAATTGTTATCACCTAAAGTTTAGGGACTAAATTGCTACTTTATAAAAGTTCGGGGGACCAAAAGTGTTATTTAACATTTTTTTTTTTCCTTTTTTATACTCAGTCAATCCATCTCCCTATTAAGTAGGAAGTAGTTAAGTAGTTAAGAGACTTGGCTAATGAGTTAGGCCTATTAAAAAGGGAAAAGTATAGCCAAAGAAAAATAAGACCCTAACAATAAGAGTTGTAAGTTGCAATTAAATGACCAAGCCTTTAAAGAACCATCTCTACTCATCATTTGAATTCATCAACAAAGAAGAAGCAATAGCAACAACAAGAGTCTTTTCTACACAACTTCATTCATTTCAAAGGAAACAAAAAAACCACTTTCTTAAAATCTTGAAGCTCTCCACCATCATTACAATAATATTATCACCCACTCATTTACTACTCCATTTCCACATGTAATTAAGTTAACAATCATATAATACCAAAACCCCAATAGAATAATAATATTATCTTTATATAAAACTTCCCCAAGCTATCTCTCTCACAACTCAATCAACTTTTTCTCTCTCTCCATCTTCTCTCCCCCATGAAACTCCATAGCAATGAGCTTCCCACAGGGAAAAACTACACCCTTTACAAAACATTAGCCATAGTTTTCAGTTTAGTGATTTTGACAGTGATTCCTCTGTTATACAATCTTGTGAACTATTACTCTGTTTTCATCCTCA
The DNA here is from genome assembly GCF_027475165.1 of Benincasa hispida. NCBI lineage: Eukaryota > Viridiplantae > Streptophyta > Magnoliopsida > Cucurbitales > Cucurbitaceae > Benincasa > Benincasa hispida. The sequence continues at coordinate 472,752 of NC_143483.1, forward strand.
ACAATTCACCAAAATCTCCATCAACTTCATACTCAAGTAGAGAAGAGAATGATGGGTTTGTTGAGAAATTGTCAAATTACAGAGAAGAAGAAGAAGCAGAATGTGATATTTTCACAGGAGAATGGATACCAAATCCAAATGCTCCATATTATACAAGTTCATCTTGTTGGGCAATTCATGAACATCAAAACTGTATGAAATATGGAAGACCTGATGGAGGATTTATGCAATGGAGATGGAAACCAGATGGTTGTGAACTTCCCATTTTCAATCCTTCTCAATTTCTTGAGCTTATGAGAGATAAATCTTTGGCTTTTGTTGGTGACTCTGTTGGAAGAAACCAAATGCAATCTTTGATATGCCTTCTTTCAAGGGTAACCTCTTCCTCTTCTTCTTCTTCTTCTTTTTCTTATTTCAAATTCTAAATCTTCATCCATCTCCCATCATCATTCATGTCATATTGATTTTTGTGGCCATATTCTAATATCGTAATCGATTAGATTAGCTGTTTAGATGTCTTACCATCGAATTAGTTTAATTAAGTAGCACTAATAATTAAGTATATAGCAACGTTTTAAAGAATTGAAAATATATAACATCTATTAGATAGATTTCAAGAGATGAATCTGTAAATTCTTTTACATTATGTTACAAGACATGACCCATATTCATTTGGGTTTTTACTATTATATTGATTTTTGTTTTTATTCAAAGATGAGTTTTTTATGGATGTTTGAGTCAGTTTTTGCCATTCTTGAGATGGGTTTTTGGAATATATTCCTTTTTCTGAAATCACTTTAATAATATGAGTGTTTGTCTAAAAGGTCAATAATTTGAATGTGTCATTAAATAATATAGTTGAAAAAAAAAACAATATATTTATGTTTTGATGGATGGAAATTAAATTCTAATTTAGAGTTGGGGTATGGTTTGTAAATGATATCATACTTTTTTTTTTCTTTTTAAATTACTTTTTTTAAAATTAAAGTTGTTTCATGGCTACATTTTCATTAAAGTTTATAGAAAAGCCAACAAAGTTTGCAAAATAAATAAATAAAATGATCAAATCAGCTCATAATGGGATAATTTCAATGATCTAATCTAACTTTGTGAAAGCATTTTGTGACTAAAAAAAAGATTGAAAAGTAACCCAAGTGAAAAGTTCACTTTTTATGTTAAGATTATATATATATAAAGTTAATTATTGGTTTTTGGGAATCTGAATGCCATTCCCAAGGCCACCTCTTTTTTCACTAACTTTCACAAACCTGACCAATCAACAAAGAAGAAGGTCATTTTATTAGAGTAAATTTATGAAATTTTGAAAATTTTCAACCCTTCAAATTGTAATATTTCTGAATGTACATCTACGTTTAACAAGTTGTCACGTGATAAATTTTAATAAATAAATTTTTTTTTTTTGTATATATATTACCTTTGATATATTTTAGAGTTAGAGAAAAAAAGAAAGGATATATCATAAATGGGAATCTTTAGCACTTGTAACATGCCAACAAGTTTGTATTATAGTTGCACACAACACTAGGCCAAAGAGGAACAATGCATGTGAATCATCTATGTCTCTTCCATTTCTCTTTCTCTATCATCTTTTTTGTATTTTGATTTTATGTTCATTGTTGCTTTCTAAACCCAATTCATTGCTCATTATTGTAAATTGTTTTCTTCATCTGCTTTCCATTTCAATTATTTTGTGGCTCATCTTCAACCATGTTAGGTAGATATATAGATAAATGTTGTCGCTTAACTATCTATCTATATATATACATTGTGGGAGTAATTTTTTTTCTTTTTTGAGTTAAAAAACGACTGAAAAAGAGGGTATTTCCGACGACTGACCTCTTAGTTGAAGCTTTTATATAGGTTTAAAGTTATAATTCAAAAGTAGAGAGGATTGTGACTTAGACTACTATATCAGATCAAATAAATTTAACTAATCAAAAGTATTATTTGATCAATGTAATAAGAGTAAATTACTTACCCATATCTAAAAAAACAAGATATAGAAAATTTCAATTTATGTTAGATGCATGAAACAAAATAGGTAAAAAAAAAAAGAAAAAATAAGTTTATTAAAAGGGGAAAAAAAAGGACTTTTTTGAATAATACATCATTTTGATTATAAAATAGAAAAGTTGATGTGTTTGAGCTTTCTTTTTCTAAGGGAAAAAAAACAAAGAATAAAAGAGTATATGCCAGCTTGATAAGTTGTGACATTTTAACCAATAAAAATACTTTGCAAAAATATATAATTTCCAATTATTTTATGGGAATAATCTCACCTGATAGTTAGCAAACAAACCCAAATGGAACCTTGCCTCAATAAAATAAAATAAAAGGACATCAAGAATTTTAAGGTGGATTTTCAAAAATAAAAAAATAAGAAAAATTATTTATATAAAAAAAAATTTAATTTTTTTTATAGAGGTTGATAGTCTATCCGTATCTATCATTGATAGAAACTGATAGGATTTGAGATGTATTTTTATTTAGTTTTGTAATTCTCAAATATATATACTATAATAATTTTTAGACTCCACCTAAAACACTATTTTATTCCTTAATTATAATTCTATTGAAATAATTTGACAAGAAAATTCAAATCTATTTAGAAAAATCTAGCACCTAACATATAGATATAGATATTAATTCATCCATTGAAAAAAAATGTGTGTATCTCATTTTTTCTAATAATTTAATAAAAAAAATATTAATAAGGAAGAAAATAAAGTGTTCAATTAAAGTCTAAAATGAAATGAAAGTCAAATCAAACTCTCTTGATCCTAGACTTACTAATTGTATAATTCCTAAAGAGGAGAATAAAGTCGTTATCCATAATTACATCTTCTTTTGAGCGTTTTTGGTCTGAAAACAGTGTTTTTTAACTCAATGGATGAATTAGAATTTTTTTTTACAAAATAAAAATACCACGTGATAAAATTTTATTGAAATATACTTGGAATACACTATCTAAAGGGCCCTCAAGTTTTTTCATCGAGGGAGAAGCATAAGTTGTGGATTTTTTTTGTTGGTTTTAAAAATTAATAATAAAAAAGGAAATTATTGGTTTGTTTGGACATGTATGGCATCATGTGGTATAAGAATAATCTTTCACATGAAAGTGGTTTAATATAATAAAAATAAATAAATAAACTTTCCCCTTATTATTTTTTTAAAAAAAGCAAATTTTATCTGCAGCAAATAAAATGTGAATTTGGATTAAAAAAAGGGTTGCACATGCAATTTTCAGACATTGAAAATATGTATATGTTTCTCTCTCTAGCATTTTTGCCGACAATGGTGTATTGTGTCAGAAGAGAAGTGGAATATTGTAAACATTTGACCAACAAATATTTTGTATTAAAGTACAATCTCATATGGTGTGACACATTGTTTTCATACAATTTTCTAACATATTCATATTTCATTTTTTTTTTTAAAGTTTCCACTTTTTAGAGAGAGAAAGTATATGATACTTTAAATTATAAGTTTTTTTAGTGTTATTAAAAAAAAAAATTAAAGTGACTGTGTTGTATGCCAGTAAGATGAGTTTCTCCTGATTTAATTTTATTAAATAAAAGTTTATGGTCAGATGAAGTTAGATCCAAAATATAATTAAAGTAAACCAATAAAAAAATGTTATACAAAAAAGTGTGCAATCCAATTTTCTAATTATTAGTTCTTTTGGGTTGATTTAAACATTATATACATATATATATATTTTTTATTTAGGTGAGTTAAAATAAGTTATATCTTAGTAGTGAAACTTAACCTTCTTTTCTTAAGAAAAGAAATTTTACCTATTTTTAACTTTGCCCTTTCATTTTTACATTATATTATACCTTTTATCTTTTTTTTTTTTTAAGTGTAAATATTTTTAAACATTTTTATATTTAAAATACCCTTTTTTCATTTTTTTTCTTTTTTATTTAAATTCAACAAAGATGAAGATTAAAGATAATACTTTTTTTTTCTTTTTTATTTAAATTCAACAAAGATGAAGATTAAAGATAATACTTTGTTAACGAGTCTTAGATTTGGATGCCCTCTCCTTCCATATAACATGATATTTTGGAAATGCATTTAGCATACAAAAATACTTATTCCTTTTTATAGTTCAACCATTCCAATTTTTAGAATGATAATGGGTATCTTCATTTACTAAGATATGACAACTTAAGCGGTTAGGTCAGTGGGTGATTTAATAATATTTAGTAGCCTAAACTTTCATAAACGTTTCAAAACTATCCTTGGAGTAAAAATTCTAATTTTGAAAAAAAAAAAACTTAAAACTCAAAACTACGTGATAATAACTTAAAATGATGTGGTGATTTAAATTCTTTCTAGATCACTTAAAATATTTCAAATTTTCATCCAAATTTTTAAAGAATTAAAACTCCAATATTATTATTGAAATAAGTGGGTATCTTTTTAATAATTTAACCTTCATCAATTAATTTAAGTTTTTGGGTGAATAGATTATTTAATATTTTTTTATTTTGGCAGGTGGAATATCCAATAGATGAGTCGTACACGGCGGACGAGAATTTCAAGAGATGGAAATACAAAACCTACAACTTCACAATGGCCAATTTCTGGACGCCACATCTAATCAAAGCCGCCATGGGAGATTCCAACGGTCCAACCAAAACCGGTCTCTTCAACCTCTACTTAGATGAGCACGACCAAGAATGGACCACTCAAATCGACGAATTCGACTACATAATCATCTCCGGCGGCCACTGGTTCTTCCGGCCAATGGTTTTCTACGAAAACCACCGCATTGTCGGCTGCCATTACTGCCTCCTCCCAAACGTCACCGATCTCGGAATGTACTACGGCTATCGAAAAGCTTTCCGAACAGCATTCAAAGCCATAAACAGCTTAAAGAATTTCAAAGGAACAACAATTCTAAGGACATTCGCGCCGTCACATTTCGAGAACGGGCTATGGAATGAAGGAGGGAATTGCTTGAGAACGAAGCCGTTTCGAAGCAACGAAACCCAGTTGGAAGGGCATAATTTGGAGCTGTATATGATACAGATGGAGGAATTTAGGGTAGCGGAAAGAGAAGGAAGAAGAAGAGGGAAGAAATTTAGGGTTCTCGATACGACGCAAGCGATGTTGTTGAGGCCAGACGGGCATCCAAGTAGGTACGGGCATTTGGCAAATGAGAATGTGACATTGTATAATGATTGTGTTCATTGGTGTTTGCCTGGGCCTATTGATGCTTGGAGTGATTTCTTGCTTCAGATGTTGAAGATGGAAGGGATTAGATCAGCAAGGGATTGGTTACAGTTCGGTTAGAGTTAGTGAGATTTCATTCTTATTGTTTTCTTTTGTTGTTGGTGTTCTTGTTGTTCTTAATTCTTCTTTTGGGAGTTTTGTATAATTGTATCATTATTGTTTATTTTTAAGTTGTATGTATGTAATTAGACATTGTGAAAGAAGTAATAAGAGCATAATTTAATTAAGCAACCAACTTAATTATGTTAAATCTAGTAAAGCACATCTTTCCAATCTTGGAGGATATGAACAGCTTCCCAAAATAAAATTTAATGCAAAATCAATTTAGACTTCTATACCTTAATAATTGTAGCAATTTTAACTCTGAATTTTCATAAGAATATCAATAATTTATTTACACACTCCTCGACCAATATCATATAGAACGTATAATTTGAGTCAATTAAACGCATAAATTTTCATAGACCAATCAATTTAAACCCTTCATTACAAGATGATGATATTCAAAGAAAATTATGACCAAAAGCCTAAACTAATTGATTCATTTATTAATATTTAGAGATTCAATTGATGCGATTATAAGTTTTACACAAGATTTTTTTTTCAATGATATAAATTAATACAATTTTTTGTTAGTTTAAATTGATACCACACTATAAAGTGTAGGAGTATAATAAATTTGACTTTGAGCCTCTGTGACCGCAAATTACACATGCTTTTTATTCTTTGGCTTTTTATTAGATAGCTTAAAGATGTATTTAAAATACACTTTTAAGTATTTAATTAAAAAAAATAAGTCATTTTGGAATAAATTGGAATGTTTGTCAATCACTCAAAATAATTTTTCAAGTGTATTTTAATTTGTTATTATCAAAAGTGTTTAAATAAAAATGATTTTTTTTAATTTTTTTTTTTTTTTAAAGTCAATTCAAACAGGCCTTAGGTATTTGTTGTGGTTAAGACATCTTTGTTTCATGTAAAAGGTTGCAAGTTCTCACCCTAATATTTATAATGTACAATCTGGTAGAGAGAATAAACAAGAGGGTAGTATAATCAAACTGTCAATTCTATAGATAGGAATTGAATGTGTGGATGGCCATCAACTAGTCCTTCATAATCCTATCTCTCTCTCTATCCAGTCCATATCTCTTGAGAACAACGCCATTTTGAAATTATTTTTCATGTTCAAAAAAAGAAGAAAAAAAAGTGGGATTATAATCAGTGGTGAAAGGAAAATCCAACTGTACTTGATATAGACTCTACTCTATACCATGTTGCCAAGAACAAAAGAAAGATGACAACTCCTTGTACATAATAATCTAAACCCAATTGCTCTTCTTTTTTTTTTTTTTCTTTTTTTTTTTTTAATTTATGATTTTATCCAAGAAGATTCTATTCTTTCACAAATGTTGTTAATTCAGACTCCAGCTTGGTTCATTGACCTTCATGAGTCATTATTTGATTCATTATTGAAGTGAAAGAAGTTTCCAGTTTTTAGTAAATCTCAGTGTAAAAAAAGTCAATATCCCATTTCAAAGAAGCAATAATGAAACAGGCAAACCTTCATTGCTAAGCTAAGTTTTTATCACTTTGCCCCCCAATGTAATCATCAAGAGCCTCTATCACTTATAGACCACACAACAAAACTGATGATTCAGATCACCTATGCTATGAGGTGGCTCAATGTTGAAATCATTTCTATGATTGCTTGAGGTATTTAGCAAAAAAGTTTAAATGTACATATACTACAATTTACATTATATTTTTACTAGGAACACTATTGTTGTTGACCTTCATTTGCCATTATTTTTGTGTATATAATATGCATATTTAGGAAAATTACCTTTTTAGTCCCCGAATTTTGAAGAATATCTATATTTGGTCCCTAAATTTTTAAAACATATCTTTTTAATCCCAAATTTTTTAGAATAGGTTCATTTGATCCAGGTTTTTAAAAAACGTACCTTTTTAGCTCTAGGCTTTTAAAAATATGTTTAAAAGGTCCCTACAGTAAATTTTATTATTAATTAAAAAAATTAATTCATCTCTGAAATTATTTTTTAAACATATTTTTGTTATTCAAAATTTCATATAATTATATAAAATGAAAAAAAAAATAGTTCTAAGGACATTTCAAACTTATTAGTTAAAAGTTTGGACTAGAAAAGTATATTTTGAAAATTTAGATACAAATGCATCTATTCTAAAAAAAACTCAAGACTAAAAATGTATGTTTTAAAAATTCAGAAACCAAACACAAATTTACCCTATATATATTGTATCAAGGTTATTGATTTTGAAGGGATTTTTATATCTCTGTTTCCCTGAAAGTAGCAGAGGAATAAAGCTGCTAAGTAAAAATAGAAAACTTACTTGCTCCATGTGGTAGTTACTCTGTATCCTTATCTGTAAAGCATGTTTCTTCAAGAATTTTTTGAGGATATCTGTCTGTAATCTGTATGAGTGTTGTATGGTTGTCGGTGGCCCAAAAGAAATTGTGTCTTTCCATCTGTCCCACTAAGTTTTTAATAATGAAATATTATGCAATGCCTAATAAAACCAAAGTAGCATAATGATGGTGGTTTGGTAGGTAATCCAAGCCAAGAATAGCAGCATTCACTATTATATGAATGAATGCTTTTCAATAATTTACCCTAAGTTGCTTTTTACATGGACCTACACCTATCACAAAAAGGGAGAGAGAGAGTTTGTGTGTGTGTTATATGAATGAAAACACTTGGTATCTAGATTTCAGAGCTGTTCTCAACATGAAACTTCATGCTTTTGAGGCTCCAATTGTTAACAAATCAGTTTTGTGGAATCCCCACAAAGGGATTCTTCTAGCTCTGACACTGATTCTTCTAACCATCATTCCTCTGTCTACAAACAAGAATTTGCCTTCATCAGTGCCAAATCTATGGAAAAACATCACCAGCTTGAAGACAGTGGAGTCAGAGAAGAAATGTGACGTGTTTACTGGCACTTGGGTATCGAAATCCGAGCCACCTTATTACACGAATGACACTTGTGACATGATGTTTGAGTATCAAAACTGCTTGAAGTATGGAAGACCAGACAGAGAATTCTTGAAGTGGAGATGGAAGCCAGATGAATGTGAGCTTCCTCTCTTTGATTCTGCTCAGTTCTTAGAAATTGTTAAAGGGAAGTCCCTTGCTTTTGTTGGAGACTCTGTAGCTAGAAATCATATGCAGTCATTGTTGTGTCTCCTCTCCAATGTAAGTTCATTCTCCAAACACATTTTTCAATCTCAAGAGTTAAAACTTTCCCTGTTTTTTCAATTGTCTTTTGCATATGTTGCAGGTATCTCATCCAGAAGATGTTTCTCTTAAATATAACCTAACCTACGATTTCAAAAGGTGGTTCTTTCCTGATTACAATTTCACGGTGGCTAGATTCTGGTCCCCATATTTGGTTAAAAACAGGGACGCAGACCAGAATGGTTTCTCCTCCAACAGCCTCATGAATCTATACTTGGATGAGGCAGACGAAACCTGGATTTCCGCCGTCGAATCTTTCGACTATGTCATCTTCTCAGCAGGACAGTGGTTCTTTCGCCCCCAAGTATACTACGAAAATGGTCAAATGATAGGATGTTTCAATTGCCAGCAAAGTAATGTTACACAGCTTTTGAACTTCTATGGCTATGGGAAAGTCTTTCAAACTGCCTTTAGGACGCTTATGGGCCTCAAAGGCTACAAAGGGGTGACATTTATGAGGACGTTTTCTCCATCTCACTTCGAGAATGGAGATTGGAACAAAGGAGGGAACTGTGCAAGGACAAGGCCATTTACAAAGGAAGAGATGAACTGGAAAAGTTTTATCTTCGAGTTGCATAAGGCTCAGGTGGAGGAATTCAGAGCAGCAGAGAAGGAGGGGTTGAGGAGAGGCCTGCAGTTCAGGCTGTTGGATACAACTGAGGCCATGCTAATGAGACCAGATGGGCATCCAAACCATTATTCTCCTCCTAGGAATGGGAATGTTGCTGACTGTGTGCACTGGTGTCTGCCAGGCCCCATTGACACATGGAATGAGTTTTTACTCTATATACTGAAGACAGGAAGGGAAGATACACATTGATAATGTATAGGGAAATGGGGTAGATGAGTTTTGTTAAAAGTTATACCTTTTTTTATATATATAATCTATACTGTAATATCAATGCATTAGTCTCTATGAATTACTTCAGATTCTTTACTGGGTGGCTATTAATTACTAGAAACCTGGAATAGTTTGTGGTATATTAGCTGATAAGTTTATAAAGAAAACCTGTAGTAAGCCATGTATGGTAACGATAAAATAAAAAAGGAGGCTTAGCAGCTTAATTTATAAGCATTAAAATGATAATTGTGTAACCATTCACAAACATTTAGTTTTCAAAACAGAACAAATTATTTTCATGCAAAAGAATAGCCGCTCATAAGAACAAATTAAGAAAAATAACGTTCAAACAACTAAACTAAACAAGTTTTCATTGAATTTTATTATAAAATTAAAAAAATAAATAAATAAAAGAATCTTCTGTGTAGGTTGTGTAACAAAAAATATTTTCATTTCGTTGCACACTCAACATGTTCATTCTCATACTAAACAGCTCTTTCAGATGCAAGAAACCATATATGATCTCTCTTGTAAGTAAAGCAATGGAGGATCCCATATATTATCCCTTCCTTTTCTTGACAAGAAGCACCTATTGGCTGTTCATAGCTTGCAACCCTCAAATTCTTTTGCACTTCAAATTACGAAAAATGAGGAATGTATATCCTGCAACTTCAATTCCATCTTCTCATTCATAATCACAATCATATTTTAATCAGCAAAAAGTTTCAATCTTTCTCCAGCTTTAATCGGTTTAGAGCTGTTTCTGTCTATTACTATCACCAAAAAGTTTGAATCTTGACTTGCTGAGTTTCCATGTTCAAGAAGATTGAAAGAGGACTCAGGTGGGTAATCAAAGGGAAACGTCGCTTCCCTCCACCGCATCTTCCACCACCTCCTCCTCTTCCTCCACCTCCGCCTCCACCACCTCCACCACAGCCCCCTGAGTCGCAGCCACCAGAACCTTCTCAAAAACCATCAGAGCCCACTCCGTTCCTATTTCCTTCAACTCAATCCACAGTTCTCCCGGATCCTTCGCTCTTCTTTTCCCCGGAACTCCTCTCAGCCCCTCTCCCTACAAACAGTTTCTTCCAGAACTTCACTCTCAATAATGGGGACCAACCTGAGTACATCCATCCCTATTTGATCAAATCCTCCCTTTCCTCCATCTCTGTTTCCTACCCATCAATCTCCTCCAACTCTGCTTCAGAATGCCAAATTTTCACCCCTGACCTCACCATCTCTCCCTCTGAAAAAATGAACCCACTTCCCCAGAAATCTCATGTCATCTCCTCATTCAATGATTTGAATGTCACTTTGGATATTCCTTCCTCCAACCTCCGTTTCTATCTCGTCAGGGGAAGCCCGTTTCTGACTTTTACAGTTTCCAAAGGCATTGCCTTTTCAATCTCCACCATTCACGAAGTTCTCTCCTTTTCCTTTAATAATGCACTCACCAAATACACAATAAAATTAAAAAACAATCAAACATGGCTTATTTACTCCTCATTTCCCATCAATTTGACACATAATCTTTCTATAATTACTTCTGGGGGATTTGCAGGAATCATTAGGATTGCAGCATTGTCGAATTCAGACCCAGAATGTGAACTGATACTTGACAGATTTAGTTCATGTTACCCAGTCTCAGGTGAGGCACAGTTTACAAAGCCATTTTGTTTGGAATACAAATGGGAGACAAAAGGGTGGGGGGATTTGCTCATGCTTGCACACCCTCTGCATCTTCGTCTCCTAGCAGGCAGTGATAATGATGTAGTTATTTTAGATAAGTTCAAGTATAAAAGTATAGATGGTGAGCTTGTGGGTGTGGTGGGAAGTTCATGGGCTTTGAAACCAGAATCTATTTCAGTAAGCTGGCATTCAATTAGGGGTGTAGAGGAAGAATCCTTTGCTGAAATCATTTCTGCACTTGGTAAAGATGTCGGGGCTCTAAATTCAACATCTAAGATATTGACAACAAAATCTCCTTATTCTTATGGAAAATTGATAGCAAGAGCAGCAAGGTTGGCAGTGATTGCTGAGGAAGTGAGATTTCTTGAAGTGGTTCCAGAAATAAGAAAGTTCCTAGTGGGCGCAATTGAGCCTTGGTTAAATGGGACATTTGAGGGGAATGGTTTTGTACATGATGAAAAGTGGGGTGGAATTGTCAGCAAAGAAGGGTCCTTTGATTCTGGTGCAGACTTTGGATTTGGAATGTATAATAATCACCATCATCATCTGGGCTACTTTCTTTATGCCATTGCTGTGCTTGTGAAAATTGACCCCGCTTGGGGGAGAAAGTACAGTCCTCAAGTTTATTCTCTTATGGCAGACATCATGAACTTGAGCAGGCAAGCCAATTCAAAGTTTCCAAAGTTGAGATGTTTTGATGCGTATAAATTGCATTCTTGGGGTACAGGATTGGCCGAATTCACTGATGGCCGGAGTCAAGAGAGCATCAGTGAAGCAGTAAATGCTTACTATTCTGCAGCTTTGGTGGGGTTAGCCTATGGAGATGCCCATCTTGTATCCATTGGCTCTATGCTAGCAGCATTGGAGATTAAAGCAGGTCAGATGTGGTGGCAAGTAAGAGAAGGAGAAACAACTTTGTACCATGAAGAATTTGTTAAGGAAAACAGGGTGGTGGGAGTACTGTGGTCTAACAAAAGGGATTGTGGATTATGGTTTGCTCCTAGTGAATGGAAAGAGTGTAGGCTTGGTATTCAGGTGTTACCCATATTGCCAATCACTGAGCTGTTGCTCTCAGATGCTGGGTTCGTAAGGGAGCTTGTGAACTGGGCATTACCTTCTCTGGGAAGAGAAGGTGTTGGGGAAGGATGGAAAGGTTTTGTTTATGCTCTGGAAAGCATTTATGACAAAGATGGTTCTTTGCAGAAGATTAGGAACTTGAAAGACTTTGATGATGGAAACTCACTTACCAATCTGTTATGGTGGGTTCACAGTAGAGGCAAAGAAGGAGAAAAAAATATCAGTAACAGCAAAGTACAACTAGTTTAGCACCAAATTTCTAATGTCAAGTTGTATAAAAAAAATCAAGCCACAAAATCACAAAGCAACACCATGCTGCTGGATGTCTCTGTTAAGAAATTTTTATTTGGATTATCTAAGATTCTAATGTACAAATTATATACTTGTTAAATCATCATAACATTACAGGGGCACACCTCCTGCTCTGATACTATGTTAAATCATTAATCAATTCAAAAGTTTAAACTAATTGATTAGGGTAAATTTAATCATATCAATACTTTGACACACGAGTTATAACCTATACAAACATAGCTCTTATTCCACTTTATTTGAAAACAACTTCTCATCACCCACTTTCTGCCCTCAATATTTGGCTAAAAACAGGGACTGGACCAAATTGGTTCCACATCTCCTACTGCCTTAGATTGAACTTGTTAGCGTGCAATTCAGCTCTCGGATGTACAATTGCTAGTGAAAAGCAAATCAGCAATCTCAGATCTTTGACAGTTTTCAGGACTTTAAAGATGGAGACTAGTGTTATTTTGAGGGACGATATTGTTCGTTTCAACGGTGCTTGAGTTTTTGTCTCCTCCATCGAAGACAGAAGGTAAGACAAATAAATATCGGGCTCGGGAAAGACAAATAAATATGTTGAAGATATATTATGCTTACATTTACAAATCAACACTATATTGAACTATACTTTTCCTAGTCATTGTTGTAAATTCTATATGACTAGAATATTTTACTTGATCTGTTTCATGTTGCCAACAATCAAATATTATATTAATGCATGATTAGTCGGGACTAAACAATATTTAATTGAACAATTGTATTTCGCCCAACCATTCATATAAACAAACAAACAAACAACATTAACATATGTGATTTTATACTCTAAGCAATTAACTATTATGAACTTACCTTCACCATTGCCGCGCACAATCTAAATCAAATCCTTCGGAAAACTCTTTCATGGTGCGGCAAGTTCGATGATCACGCTACATCACCACCACATTCAGATAGAATTCCACTCGAATCATACTCGATCGGACGTTGCAATGCCTCCTCAATTCGAAATGAAATATCTAATCTGTTCATTACTTTTCCTCGGTTGCATCGGAATTGATTGAAGGTATATGGCCGCCGATAGGTGATCGGAGGTGGTGGGAAATGCGGCGGATGAAATGGAGTGTTTAGGGTTTACATGCAGCAATTGAAGAAGAATGTTGATCGAAAAATGGCGGGTACTAAAATGGCTTGGTAGTTTTAGACTAGTCAATTTTAGATCGTTGAATGCAATTTCAATTTGATTAATTTTAAAAGCTTTTAAATTTTTATTTTGCATAGGAGGTAAATTTTCAGAAAAAATGTCAAATTATTTTTAAAAAATAGTAAAAAAAGAATGGATAAATACTGATAGACTTCTATTCACATCTATTGCATAGCATCAATTTCTATATTGATAGTATCCGCTTAGATTAAATTTTGATATTTTGTGTAAATAATTTCTCTTATTTTTCTATTTTTTTAAAATCGTCCAATAGATAATGTAAAAGAAATATTTTTAAAAAATAATAATAACATGTTTGAGTTGATTCAAGTTAACGTCAACCATTGTAGGTGAATTTATGAATCAATTTAATTAAGGGTGTGTTTAGGAGTGATGATTGAAATAGAAAAAGAAATTTAGGTATAATTTAATAATCATATTTAAGTTTGTTCTAAACTCTTCAAAGTGATTTTAATATATTTAGAAGTGGTTTTGAATTATTATGTTTAGTTCCAAAGGTAATTTTAGAGCTATTAAATTATTATAAAGGTTTTTTTTCTTAAATTTGAGAAATTATTTAAATAAATAATTATGATAAGTATCTATTTTCCTCAATCTATTTTTTATTTATTTTATTATTAAATTTTTATATGCATGATATGATTGATATGTTAAGTAAGAAAAATGTGTGTAATAAATATCAAAAGAAAGTTCAAAATATGTATATCATTCAATCTAATTGTTTATATCATCACATGTATCTTATTAAGAATTTAAGTGAATGTAATAACGGTCATCATTTAGTGAATGATTTAAAATAAAAATGAACCAAAACTAAATTGGGTAGTATTTTTTAGACAAATTTCAATGAATATTTTAACAAAAATCACCTAACAACTAATTCTTTCAAAATCAATTTGAAAATTATCTTAGATTTTATTAAAATCATTTTAGTCCATCCCAAAAAATTTTAAAAAATTACATATCTAAAATCAGCTCAATCAAACATAAGTCGGTCACCTCAAAACTTCCGTAAAAATCAAAACTATTTATCTTTGTAATTAGTGCATTATATTTAGATTGGTAAGAAGAAAAAATAATTAATAATTAATTGAATCCAATTTAATTAATAAATTCATTTAAATAATATTTAAATGAACATCTCTATATATAGTATTTAATTCGATTAATTTAATTTAATTAAGTAATTAATTACTAAATTAAATATCACATATTTAATTTAACCTACATTTGAACCGTATTCAATTGTATTTCTCTCATAACCTATAGTTTTAATGTACATATAATACGCATTAATTTTAAATTATAGTTTTAATATAAATCAAATTCATATTAAACTAATATTTGAATTCCTTCAAATATTTGGTTCTCTCATAAATTAAGTTTGTATCGTATCCAAAATCAAACTTATATCATAAAGTTTAATTGAAATATAGACTTTATATTATAATGTATTATTATACGTTATACTATTTACCTAAGTGAACAAACATTTCAAACTCTATTCAACACATAATTATCTCAATACCTTTATGAGCTAGGAAGAGGACCTAATGGACCTACAGATCAAAAGTTTCAATAATATGAGATTAATTGTCTAAACTCATAATTACGTTAATCAATATTCGATAACTGTGGGTACACTTCACTAAAGACCCACAGCTGCACTCTTCACACTACATATATATTTTTATGACCATGGATATAAACCAATAACAGCAAGTTAGTGCTTCACAGGTGTTCATAACATCAATTGGGTTAAAATTACCATTTTACCCCTGAATTACTTATATATCCTTAAGTACTAGTGCTCCTCCAATGAACAACTTATTTATGGTCCAACCATTAAACAGAAACCCCTCTCGGGCCAGTGAGAGAGTAGGACTCTTTGTTCAAGTCTCGAAGATACCACTTAAGGGAACACTCGTCTACTTACCCTATAGTTAGGAAGGAGTGAAATCCATATTGTATTATTATGTTTCCGGCTCCCCCTTGATCTTGCCCCAAAATGGTAAGCATGTTAAGTTGAAGAATTGGTCACTCTCACTTATACAAATCAAAGGACAATCCCTCGTGAACAGGAGTTCATAATACACTCTGATTAAGACTAAATTGCTTAGGTCATTCTATTGAAATAGAAACCTAACTAGTCAACGGAGTTACATCTAGTGGTTACTATTTCGTGGTTCGATCTGATGTAAACTTATTGCATAGGATACCCTCACTCACATGTCACCTTCACGAACGCGTTGGATCATTGCATTTGTATAAAATACAAAGTGGATATCCATAGTGTCACCAGGATAAGATACCTTGCCTTATCCCTATACTATAGACCCTTTAGGTTGTATCTTGAATTGGATGAATTGTGAAGTTCCATAGCAGAAGTGGTGATCGACCCAATTTTCAATTTTTCACAGAACAACGAAATTTACAGAACCAAAAGAAATTATGCATTAACAAAAAAAAAAAAAAAAAAAAAACTTACGACATGCATAAGAAGGATAAAAAGGGAAAAGAAATTCATACCCTTGATGAACCAAAATTCTTCACGAAATCCCCTTCTCCACGAATGATCACAAACTAGAAAACCTTGAACCAGTCACGAACAACTCATGAGGACATTACCATGAGAATTTCCTCTGTATTCTCTTTAGGGTATGAGAATAACAGGAAGTGTGGGCTCTGTATTTCTTTTTGGGAAGATGGAGTGTGATTTTGAGAGAAAAGGGTCTTCTATGAAAGTTAGAAAAATCTTAGAGAATCTTCACTGGGGGATTCTGTGAAGAAGATGATCATTTGAATAATCAAAATAACCACTTCTACATGTACTGCAATCAAAGAGAAAAGAGGTGGAGGGAGCCAGATTAATTTTTAAAAAAATAGTTTAATAAATAATAATTTATTTAATATATATATATATATATATATATATGATAACCACCTTATATATATTAAACTATATATTATATCAAATATATCACATAATCTATAGTTTATATTGTATCAAATATAATATAATCTGTTGTTTTATTTCTCTCGTACGTGTGTGGTATTTAATATAAATCACAATTGTGTTAAATTTAATTGTGTGAATCTCATTCATATAATTAATATTTGAGGCATATTCAAATATTTATTTTTTCTCAAATAAACTTTATATTATAATGTATCAAATACATTATATTAATTATATCACATATATAATTAATTTAATTATAACATATATAATTAATTCCTTAAATTAATTTGAACAATTCAAATTAATCCAAAAATAATTCTCAATAATCCCTGTTGAGCTACAAATGGGACCTTATGGACCTATGATTGAAGCTCTAATGATATTTAGATAATTAATTAAACTCTTAATTAAATTACTCAACATCCATTAACTGTCGGTCACTTCACTAAAGACCGACAGTTGAACACTTCGCACTACAGATATATTTATGTGTCCATTGAATATAACCAATCAACGGTGCGCTAACCCTTCACAAATTGCCCGTAAGTGTAGCTATGCCAGAATTACCATTTTGTCCCTATAATTACATCTAACTTCTTAAGTACCATTGATCCCTCTGATAAATAATAAGTCATATTCTAACTATGACCAAGCCCCTCTCGGGCAAGAGATGGTATGGCGCCACAGTGTTCAAGCCCCGGAATCAGCCCTTAAGGAAGCAATTTATCTACTTACCCAAACATTAGGGAAATAGTGAATTTCGTCTTGGTAACTGCGTTTCCAACTCCTTAATCAGATGAATCACCAAAATGGTAGGCTTATTGAGTCGACGATCTGGCCACTCATACACATATAAATCAAATGACCGCCTTCATAGGCAAGAATTCACAATTCACTCAGGATTCAGGTCATGTCACCCATGGTCATCCTAGTGAAATGTAAGTCTCTATTGTGAACGACGTTATATAATGAGACTAGTCATTTCGTGGTCCGATTTTATATAAACTCATTTGTATAGAATACTTTCACTCACATGTCTCTATATGAATGATCAGGATCAGATCATTTGTAGCACTTTGCAACAATTGTAACATTTACAAGGTGGGTCATATTCGTAGTGCCACCAAGATAAGGTACCCAACCTTATCCATCTACTACAGACCATTTGGGTTATTACTTAAACATGATCCACCTATATGTCTCTATATACATGTAAGTTACATATGATAATCTTGGATGTTAGTTTATTGGTTAATGCTACTAAATATTGAATAAAACATCTCATATTTTATTAAATAAATAAATTATTTGTATATTACAATTACAAACTATAAGACCCATGAGATTTAGGGGATCAACCCTAACATGAACATCGATCCCTGTATGTTTCCACATACAGTTCAAGATTCATAAGACAGCCTAGGATATTAGTTTATTGGATTTAGAGTTATTAAGAAAAAAAAACAAATACAATACAATCAATAACATCTATTGAAATAACATTGATGACAGTCAATTATTTACATTTTCTATCTACGAGTTTTATGGCATAAAACCTAACAAACTCCCACTTGAACTAAAACTCTAGTTAGTGGGATATACATAATATTAATAATCCAAAACAACGGGAATGGTAAATATATAAATACAATAAACTAGGGTAGTCATATACCCATTACACATCTCCCACTTGCCCTAGATTATACAATGTATATGTTTCATAGATCTAGACTCTCTAGACGACCCTCGAACACTTTAACCAACAGAGCCTTCATAAATGGATCAACGATGTTGTGCTTCGCAATGATCTTTGTGACGATCATATCTCCTCGTCCCGTATCATGTAATACTTCCTCTCAATATGTTTTCCTAGTTTATGGCTATGAAGCTCTTTAGAGTTGACTACTGCTCCACTATTGTCACAGTATAAGGTGATAGGAAAGTCCATGTTTAGAATGATTTCCAAATCACTTAGGAACTTCCTAAGCCAAACTGCTTCCTTTGCTACTTCACAAACAGCTACATACTCAGTCTCTATAGTGGAGTCTGCAATGCATCTTTACTTGATGCTATGTTATACTACAGCTCCCTCATTCAAGGTGAACACTGATCCTGACTTGAATTTCCTAGATTCTCTATTAGTTTAAAAATCAGAATCGATGTATCCTGTAAGGATCAAATCTTTAGCTCTTTACACCAGCATATAATCCCTTGTTCTTGTAAGATACTTGAGGATTTCTTAACCAAAGTCCAGTGGTCTAACCCTGGATTGGATTGGTACCTACTGACTATTCCCACTACATACACCAGCATTTAGTCTCTTGTTCTCCTAAGATACTTAAGGATGTTCTTAACCAAAGTCCAGTGGTCTAACCTTGGATTGGATTGGTACCTACTGACTATTCCCACTACATAACAAATGTCTGGCCTAGTGTAAAGCATGACATACATTAAGCTGCCCACAATTGAGACATAGGGAATACATCTGATATCTTCAACTTCTTGAGGTGTCTTAAGACACTGTTCCTTAAACAAGTGAACCTCGTATCTAAAGGTAATAAAACCTTCTTAAAGTTCTACATCGAATACTGGGTCAACATTTTATCGATATAAGTTGCTTAAGATAGACCCAACATTCTATTCTTATGATCCTTAATGATTTGGATTCCAATAACATACTGCGCTCTCCCAAATCCTTCATTTGGATTTAGGCTGCTAACCAATTTTAACATCAGTAAGGTACCCTACATCATTCTCATTTAGTAGGATATCATCCACATAAAGTACCAAGAAAGCTACTTTATCGTTGATGATTTTCTTGTAGACACAAAGTTCATCAACATTTTGGTCAAAACCAAAAGATTTGATCGTAGTATCAAATCTAATGTTCCAAGATTTGAATGTCTGTTTCAACTTCTAAATAGATTGATTCAGCTTGCAATATTTTGCTTCTGGCCTTGGGCTATGAACCCTACAGGCTGAGATATAAAGATGCTCTCTTTAAGATTGCTATTCAGAAAAGTAGTCTTAACATCCATTTGTCATATCTCACAGTTGTAATATGTTGCTATGGATAAGAGAATTCTTATACACTTAAGCATAGCAACAGAGGAAAAATTTTCCTCATAGTCAACTCCTTCCCTTTAGGTATAACTCTTTGTTATAATTCTAGCTTTGAAGGTTTATACCTTTCCAACGACATCTTTCTTTCTCTTATAGATACATTTACATCCTATGGGTTTAACCCCTTCAGGTAGATATACAAGTTACTAAATTGAAGTACACAGACCTCATTTCAAGGTTCATTGCTTTGACCATTTGATCTTTGTCTACGTTATTCATTGTCTGCTTATAGGACAATGGATCCTTAATGCCATCATCTGGTATGACGACCCGAGTTTCAATGATTAGGTTGTGATTTAACTTTTCCGCTGCGTTAAAGCACTCTCCACGATTGAGAAGGATGAACTAATCTTGTTGGAGTTAGCAAGCAATAAGCGGAAGCAAACAAAATCATTAAGCACTCTAATTCAACAATTTTAGCAAATTAAGAAAGCATGTTCATAAGAAAAATTAGGGTTTGAAGAATATACCTTTGCAGACCTTCTTTAATCTACAAATTCAACTTTAATCTTGACTCCAAAAGCTTGTAGACCACCACTTGATCTTCCTTACTATTCTCTTGGACCTTAAGTTGAATTGTGGAATTCAAAATGAGCTTAAATTTGAGGGGAAAAATAGATTTGGTATCGAGAAATGAAGAACACCTTCTTCAATTATTTTTTTTCAGGAAAAAATTTAGTTGCATGACATAATTCAGCTGAAAATGAATTTGATCTTTATCAAAATTATTTTGCCATTCATTTGTCTCACAATTTTGACACCAAAGCACAAAGATTTTGAGTGAAAATTGAGTGTCTCAAGTGGAATAAACCCACTAAGATGGAATTTTCCAACTTTTTTAATTTCTTTAACTTAAAATATTTTTAAAAACTTGAAATCTAATTTTCAATTTATTTGATTTTAAACTAAAAAAATTAATTTGAAATCAAATTTCAAAAATTGGAAAATTTGTAAAATTAATTTTAACCAAAATTTAATTCTAATCATTAATTTTTTATAACATTAATTTCAAATAATTAATTAAATAATTTAATACCAATATTAAATTAATTAAATAGTAATTCTATAACCATGAATCTCTATTCATGTAATTATTATTTAAATCAAATGAAGTATTATCCAATTCTCCAATTTCGCTTAATTCGTTAACTAAATGTGTAATTATATCGTATATAATTACTGATTCCTTTAATTTGAATTTGAACATTTCAAATTCTCTCATCATGCTATTCTAAGGTTCAATTCGTTTGTGAGCTAGTAGGGGAACCTAATGGACCTACAGATCATAGGCTCCAACGATCCGATATTAATTGGCTAAACTCTTTAAACCGAATTAATCAACATTCATTAACTACCGGGTCACTCCACTAAAGCCTAGTAATTGCACTCCCCTCACTGTAGATATATTACTCTCCACTTGATTTAACCGTAATCAGTAAGTTGACCCTTCACAGGTTATTCGTAATAAGGGCTAGGTCAAATGTTGTTTTACCTTTAAGATTACATCTTGCTTCTTAAGTTCTACTGATCCTCTAATGAACAATTGATTTGTGATCCAATCACTAAATCAAGTCCCTCTTGGGCCAATGAGAGAGTGGAGCCCCTTGTTCAAGGCCTGGAATCAGTACTTAAGAGAACAACCTCTCTACTAACCCTAAAAGTGGGTAGGAGCGAATTCCATCTTGCACCTTATGTCGCCAGCTATCTACCCGGTCTTACCCCTGAATTGGGAGGCTTATCGACTCGACGTTGTTAAGCCAACCCTCACTTATGAAAATCTAAGGATAATCCTGAATAAACAGAAGTTCATAGTTAGCTCAGGATTAAGGTCGAGTTACCTAGGTCATCGATTTGAAATAGTCAGTCTTAAACAGTAAACAACGTTATAAAGTAAGAGTGACTTATTTCTTCGTCCTGGTCTTATGCAAACTCATTGCATAGGATGTCCCTACTCGCATATCTCAACAAGAACGATTCTGGATCACATCATTTATACTAAATACAAAGTGGGCCGCATCTGATACTATTACGAGAATAAGGTACCCAATCTTATTCATATACTATAGATCGTTTTGGCTATTTACTCGAACTTGATCCATCTTTATGTCTCCACAGAAAGTCCAAATATTCATATAACAACTATGAATCTTAGTTTATTGGATTTAGTCTTTACAAGGTAATTTAGATATTCAATAATAGTTTTATTGAATAAACCTCAATAATATCTTTATTGTAAATAGAATATGTTTAATATTACAAACTGCAAGTTTTAGGATATACAACCCAACAAACTCCCACTTGGACTAAAACTCCAATGGACTTACATATATAGAAATATATACAATGTTGAGTAATGAAAGAATAAATACAATAAACTAGGACATCAGATACTCAGTATTTCTCCCATTTATCCTAGGTCTATCTATCTCGTAGTCCTAGTCCCACTAGGAACTACCGTGCGCTACCGTGCGTCAACCGCCTCAGAGCACTGCGGCACCGCTATACAAAATGCACTTGACAACCTTGATCTTGCATCGAAATCCCCTGTTTTTCATCCAATCCTCAACAACTCTTGCCAAATTAAGACCTAGACTTTACAGACTCGATAGCAGTAAAATAAACACCTAAAAACAATGGGCCCTTTGAAACTTTAATCAAAATTAAAGCAATTAAACCTAAAGTGCCAAGATTTGAAAACGCCCAATTACAAAACCCACATTAATAATGCAGTAGCATTCAACACAATCATATTGCAAAATGTAAAATCCCACATAATCTCTGATTCTTGAATCAAATTGGGACATTAAAATCGTAGAACCTGGCTCTGATACCAATTGAAGGGATTGAATCCTAAGCGGAAGCATGTAAACGTCATACGATTTCAATCCCAATTCAATACAAAACAGAAAATGCAAAGAAGAAAAAGTAAAACTATTTTACAGGATAAATTCATAAAATTCAGCATGCTTAAAGAAGAGAAAATTAAGAGAAGACTACTCACCCTTGAAGAATTACGATCTTCTCGAATCTCTACTCCTTATCTCACGAACGGTCACGTTTCCGACCTCACCTTCACGAATGCAGCAACTGATGGAATGTACAAGTATACAGCGAAAGCAATCATAATCAATAAGTATTCTAATTACATTTAATTTGAGTTTCAAAGCATGCATGAAAAACAATTTCAAAGAGAAGGGTTTCAAGAACACAATACCTTTGATGAAATCCACGAAATTGAGATGCAACTCGATAGTAGACCACCAAGAGTGTCTTTTCTACTGTTCTCCAACTTGGATTTGAGAAGTGGAACTCATAATTGAAGGGAATTGAGTGAGAAAACAAAGAGGGTTTTTAGAGAAAGAGGAGAGTTTCTCCAGAATTTCACAAATTCAACATGTCTCTCTTACTTCAATTCAAAAATTGAAGCTTTTATGCAAGTATTACATGCAGACACTAAATATCATTGATTGACACTTCAATCAAGCTATATTGAGTGGGAAAGGAGTTCAAATTTGAGTAAACCTTCTAAGAAACTCAAAATGTAGATTTCTCAACTATCTCAAAAATAATTTTCAATTCTTAATTGATTTAATTTAAAAAATTAATCAAATACAAAATTGAATTTCTAAAAATTGAATTTAAAATTGAAAAGTAATTTGATTTTAATTAATTAAATAATAATTTAATATCAAATATTAAATTAATCAAAAACCTAATTTTAAACATTAATCTTATTCATATAATTAATATTTAAATCAATATTTAAATATTTTAAACTCTCCAATTACGTTTAATTTTGATAAATTAAACGTTAATGATATCAAATTCAAATATTACTATAGACCGTTTTGGCTATTTACTCGAACTTGATCCATCTTTGTGCCGTCACATAAAGTTCAAGTATTCATATAATAGCCATGAATCTTAATTTATTGGATTCAATCTTTACAAGTGAAATTTACATGTTCAATAACAATTTTATTGAATAACATCTTTATTGATAATAGAAAATGTTTAACATTACAAACTACAAGTTTTATGACATACAACTCATCAAACTCCCAGTTGGATTAAAACTTCAGTGGATTTTACATATATACTAATATATGTACAATGATGAGTAATGAGAGAATAAATACAATAAACTAGAGCATCAGATACCCAGTAGCAACCATAGTAACTCGATCTCAATAGAATTGGATCTCCTTTCGGCCACCACTACAAGGGCTTCCTCGTTATCCTCAAGGATGAGAATCAAAGCGAAGTTGTGGGCTCGCTTTGATTAATTTTAGGAGAAATGGATGAGAAGTTCTGTGAGAGAAATTGGCCATATAGTTTTCATAGAGAGCTTTTTCCCCTGAGAGAAAACGTAGGAGGAAGAAAATGAACTTCTTTGTCAAACATGAACTGCATTCACGTAAAAAAAATGGGGTAGAGAGATTAATGGGGAGGAAGTTATAAAAATAAGTTCCTCCATAATTATTTAAAAAAACAAAAAATTAAATAAATAATATTTCGAATTTTAAATAAAATAAAATATATAATAATTAACTTTATTATATATTAATAAAACTATATGTTATATCCCTTATAATATATAATCTATCGTTTATATTATATCACATATATTATAACCCGTAGTTTATTAATCTCTCATATAACTTATAGAATTAGTATGAATCACATTCTATTAATCTTAACCTATAGTTTTGTATGAATCATATTCATATAATTAACATTTGAATCATATTCAAATATTTCTTTCTCCAATCAAACTTTGTATTATAATGTGTATACATTATATTAATTATATCGTATATGATTCATATAATTAATATTTGAATCATATTCACATATTTATTCCTGTCACTAAAACTTATAATGTATCATATACATTATATTGATTAGATTTTATATAATCAATTCTCTTTAATTAATCTGTACAATTCATATTAAACCTATAATGTATCATATACACTATGTTAATTATATCTCATATAACTAATTAATTTCCTTTAATTAATTTGAACAATTCAAACGAATTCAAAATTAATTCGATTCTCACTAATCCTAATTGAGCTAACAAGGAGACCTTAGATTGAAGCTTCAATAGTACTTAATTAATTAATTAAACTCATTAATTAAATTAATCAACCTCCATTAACTGTCAGTCATTCCATTAAAGATTGATAGTTGCACTCTTCACACTATAGATATATTTTTATGTCCATTGAATATAACTAATCAATAATGTATTGACGTTAATTGCTCGTAAATATAGCTGAGCCAAAATTACCGTTTTGCCCCATGTAGTTACCTCTAACTCCATAAATACCACTGATCCTCTAATGAACAATCAGTTATAGTCCAACTATAACTTAACCTATCTTTGATTAGGAGATGGTGTGGCACCACAATGTTCAAGTTTTGGAATCAACCCTTAAGGGAGTAATTTCTCTACTTACCCTATCACCAGGGAATGGGTGAATTCTTTCTTGTATAGCTGTGTTCCCAGCTCCCCAATCAAACAAATCCCCAAAGTGGTAGCCATATTGAGTCAGCGAAACTAGCTACTCTCACCCATGTAAATCAAAAGATCGCCCTCATAGGTAGGAGTTCACAACTCAC
This sequence comes from Benincasa hispida, assembly GCF_027475165.1. Classification (NCBI taxonomy): domain Eukaryota; kingdom Viridiplantae; phylum Streptophyta; class Magnoliopsida; order Cucurbitales; family Cucurbitaceae; genus Benincasa; species Benincasa hispida. The sequence continues at coordinate 498,131 of NC_143483.1, forward strand.
TAAGGATTCAAGTGAAGTCACCTATGATCATCTTGGTGAAATGTAAGTCTCTTCTAACAATGGTGTTATAAAGAGAGACTATTT